>NC_143552.1:47407500-47707500 GCF_054136105.1 Typopeltis vanoorti
TCTTTCACAGTTTCCCAAGCACTAATGATATCCTGGCCTTCCAATTCCATCCTCCATGGAACTGCCCCAAGTTGATATCTAAGACTACTATAATCGCCCACCTTATAATTCCACATACGTTCCCTTTTCTTTGATATACCTGCATATCTGTTCATCTTCCAAGTCCAAACTACATGGTCATTCTCTCCAACTGGTGGGAGAGATGTCATCTCACTTATTATCAGCTCTTCTGATGCTATGAAATTACTACTTGCAGTTTCCTCTTCCCAGCTTATACTGCTGTAGTTAAAATTTTCCATAACAATCATTCTTCTTGCACTTGCCAAGCTCAACTGCCTAAACGTCTCTTGGTCCCCATCCTCTGTACTCCCTGGTTTATAGCAACACCCCAATAAATATCCTGTCTTGGCCACTTCTACCTCACACTATATGCTTTCAAAACCATTTGTGTTACTGCCTTCCAAAGCCTCTACTCTATGAGGACATAGTCATCACTTATCATAAGCTGTACTCCACCACCACGTTTTCCTTTCCTATCCTGCTGAAAAATGCTGTACCCTGCCACTTCAATTCCAGTTATTATATCATCCTCCGTCAACCACGTCTCAGAGATCCCAATAATCTTTGGCCAGGTTGATGCTGTCAGTGCCACCAATTCATTTTCTTTATTTCGGATACTCGTAGCATTAGTATAGAGCATAAAAATGTCGCTGCTTCTACACCTATCATTGTCCCCTCTGAATTCCCCTGGGCTCAATGTTTCCTGATGTCGTGCCCCTTCCCCCAAGCACCCATTCCCACAAGAGGCCATCCCTGCTACCATCCACCCTGGGAATTCTAGTTTCCCTGCATTGAAACACTGACTTGTTCAGAAAACAACAATCTTTCTAGATTCCTTCGTCCTTCATCATTCAAATGCAAGCAGTCTGCATACAGTTCCCGTCTGTCTTCAAATGCCCTCCAAGCATCCACATATTCCAACCCTCTCTTCTCACACATTCAGGCTATTATGTGATTCAGTATTACTGCTCTTCTGGTCACTATCATACTTGGGCAACACACACACACACACACACAGTCTTCCCTCTCTGCGTTTTCTTTTGCACAACTTCAAGTAAGAATCTCAGATCTCTTACCACCCGATTTACACTTCCTCTCAAGTCATTTGTGCCCACCATCACAATCATTTCATCCATCCTTTCACCCGTCTTAATTGCCATAGCCACATTCTCTATCGTTCCTCCAGGCAAACACTCCTCACGCATCCTATCTTGTACACCACGGATCATTGAGTCACCATACATTACACCTCTTACCATTCCCTCTCTCCTACTGTTTCCATTCTCTCCACTTCTATCATTCCCATAACTCTCTCTCATTCCCTCTCTTCCACTTATCCTATTCTCTCCTCTTGTGTTATTCCCATAACTCTCTCTCTCATTCCCTTTCTTCTACTATTTCCATTCTCTCCTCTTCTAGCATTCCCATACCACTCTCTCCTTCCATCTCCTCTACTGTTCCTATTCTCTCATCTTCTAGCATTCCCCCTCTCTCTCCTACTGTTTCTATTCTCTCCTCTTCTAGCATTCCCATATCTCTCTCTCCTTCCCTCTCTCTCCTACTGTTTCCATTCTCTCCTCTTCTAGCATTCCCATACCACTCTCTCCTTCCCTCTCTCCTCTTCTATCATTCTCAAAATTCTCTTCTCTCCTATCTTTCCCAAATCTCTCTCTCCTACTCTGATTCACCTTGCATTTATCTCTTCCATTCATCTCATCTTTCATACTTCTCATCTCATTCACAAGATATTCCACCTCCTCTTTCAGCCCATCTATCTCTTTCTGCAAGTCAATCATTCTAAATTGAAATTCACTTTCCCAAACAAAACCATCTCACTCACCCCTTCCACACTATCGACTATTATTTTGTCATTCATATTTTTTTCTTCATTCTCTCCTATCACACTACTCGTCTTCCGATATTCATTTCCTGTTCCTGAAGCAACTAGGTCAGTTATTGATACAGTGGTGAGGCTATGAAAAATTTAACAAAGGGCTCGCATCGTCGAGGAAAAAAAAAGTCTTATTTCACACAAAAACTTTTATTAATACAGCTTGTTTACAAATTCCAATCAAAACGTATGAGAAGACAATCAACCTCCGAAGGCTATCATTTTTAAACAAATATTTCATGATCTAAACATGAAATATTTGCACACAATCAACTCTGTTAATTTCTCTTACATAAGAAAAACATTTTTTAACTATCGAAATATAATAAGAATGAAATCTTTTATAAAACATTTGATTGACTACTGGTTTCACCATATGATTGGCTAACAGAAGGAAGAAGGGTAAAGATAGCGCATGCGCTTATTTTATTTTCTAACTTGGGTGCATTCGTTATAGAGGAGTTGAAACAATAATTCCAAATAATCTGTACACTTCCAAATATACCAATTTTTGTTAGGTTACCGTATGAGTTTGTCACTTAATATGTTTCAAAAAGAAAAATTTTTTTTTTTCAAAAATAAAAAAATAAACAAGAACAAGGGGCTCACAAATTTCAGAAAAATTTAACAAATGGCCCGCGAACCCCTATGCCACAATGTCCCTTATTATATTACTTATAATGGAGTTCTTAAATGGCGGAGGACTTGGCGATACGCCCTTTTTCGACTGCAGCTGAATCTGCCATCATTTCTTACTGCCAAGGAACTACTAAAGTAATTATATATAAATGCTAAATAAACACTGTATTATATATATATATATATATATATATATATAAACGCTAAATGTATATATACACATAAAAAGGGTTGGTGAGATGGAAAGGAGGGTGGTTGATGGAGAGATATTCAGGAGTAGAGTCCAAAAGACGGCCTGTGAATAGTGGTGTGTCACAGGGTTCTGTTCTTGGACCACTACTTATCAATTTGTTCATTAAAGATATAGGAAAGGATCTGAGAGGAGGTGTTCACTTGTTTGCTGATGATGCAAAGTTGGGTAGAGCAATAGTGAGTGCACAGGATGTCAAAATTCTGCAAGATTATTTGTATAGTTTGGAGGACTGGGCTAAGGAAATTGGATGTCGATTTAATGTGGCAAAGTGTAAGGTTATGCATTTTGGGATGAAAAGATTAGCAGCAGTATATCACATTGGTGGAACCGTACTCCAGGAGATTGATGAGGCCAGGGATTTGGGAGTATTGGTGGATAGGGAGTTGAAGTTTAGGGGACACATTGAAAAAGTGGCTAAATCAGCTCATCAAATCACTTGGTTGCTGAAAAATACTTTAACAGAGATGAACAAGTTATTGTTCCTCTGTATCGAGCCTTGATAAGACCCCATCTAGACTACTCTGCCAGATATGGGCGCCAAGATTTCTTCTTGATGGGGGAGGAGGTTTTCAATACATTAATTGATATTGCAAAAGACTCAATAGGTGATGTTCAGTTGTTTATTGATAATGAAGAGATAGGGCAGCTAGAAATACTACTGGCATTTACAGAATGATTTGAATAGGCTGGAAATTTGGGCAAGTAATAATATATACTGGCTGTTAATTCAATGTCAGTAAGTGTAAAATAATGCAGTTTGGTGTGATGAGATTTCCATTGGCATATTATACTAGTAGAATTATGTTTGGAAGAGTTGATGAGACTAGGGATCTTGGAGTAATAAGCTGAAATTTGAAGGTCACATAGCAAAAATTTTAAATACAACTCGGAGATAACAGCAATGTTGAAATGAACATTGACATATGGATGAGGAAGGTTTTTATACAACTGCTCCATTGCATATTTTGTCTCCTGGCTTCTGAGGGGATAAAGATGCTATGTCAAGGGTACAAACAAGCGTTACAAAGATCACATTGGAATTATGGAATGTAGATTATGAGGACAAAGTAAGAATATGTGAACTGAAGACACTGGTTAATGGGGGGGGGGGATATGATGGATGCCTATAAATTTCTAAATAGGGTGTTATAGGATATTGATTGATAAATTTTTTATGCAGAAGGATGGGAGAGGACAGAGGAGCATCTGTGGAGTTGCAATATTGCATTGATGAAATAATGGTGTATTATTGATTTTTATTGCTCCCACACGTGAGTGGCAGCAGGGGCGTGCTATAGCAATAACTTTGCACTTTAATACTAAGATTTAGCCTTCTCAGTTTCTATTTCTTGGATAGTTTTGTGTATAATTGTTAAAATAAGATATTCTAATACTCTCACTGCAAGATAAATGTGCATTATTCATTCTGTAAGTTAAAGTCAGTTTCTTTATCTGGCTCTGTCTCTCAACTACATATTAAGAAAGATTCCATTTTCCATATACCTTCATTGTTGTTTTTTTTTTTTTTGATTTCCAACTGTATTACATTAACGATGATCCATAGATATATATAAATCAAAATCTATAATTAATTTATCTTAAACATTTTTCAACTGTGTCTACATGTAACTTATATAGAATATATTCTAATGCAATGCTTCTGTTTTGGTGGGACACCACCTTAAAGTAACAAATTCTTTTCAGCTTGCAGAAACTGAAAGGTTATCAAGGCAAAGATGTTATTCTTAGACTTCCTGGAGAACTGACTATATTTGATATTGATTGGTTTGCTTTGTACTGCATTACTTACACACAGAATTTTGGTCATGTTATGATCCCTAAAAATGTGAATGTTCCTGCTGATTTGTCATCATTAAAAGCTAAGGTATGTAAAAATGTATGTTTTTTTTCAAAATATTCACACTAAAGATTATCTCATGCCAATGTATATTCTATATTTCATTATAGTTTCTCTTTATCCTGGGTGCTGATGTAATTTTATAGTGAGTTGGCATGACATCTGAGTTGTTTTTTTGAGGGATTTGGAATAATTATTAGGCTAAAGGGATTAGTGTTCAGATAATAGGAAAAACTGCAAATAACAGATGCCACTAGTATCGATTTTTTGCACATTTCTAGTTTAGAAGTTTCAGCAATCAGATATTAAATTAGGTATCACTAAACTTGATGTTCTGCCATTACTACCACAGTGGACATGCAGGGCTCCACTTGAATCAGTGGAGCTTTACCTATTTGGTATCGACTTCTGCTGCCCAAGGAAATTATTATTATTGGCTTTCTGTTAGGAGACTAAAGCCCATCAGTGGCAACAAAAGGATTCATTTTTTTTAATCTTTTACATTTTATTATCATTCTTATTCTTATTATTCTTACCAAAACAAGGAAGTATTCATTTGCTTCATTGACTTCGAGAAAGCATTTGACCAAGTCCAACATGCTAAAATGATTGCGCTATTAAAAAGAATTGGATTAGATGGTAAAGACATCAGGATCATTGAAAACTTATATTGGAACCAAAAGGCATCTGTTCAAGTTGGTGACATTATTACAGGAGTAAGACAAGGATGTGTGCTGTCACCTCTTCTTTTTAACTTATACTCAGAAGCCATATTTCAAAAAATCTTAAAAGGAAGGGATTAATGTAAATGGTGAAATCATCAGTAACATCCAATATGCTGATGACACAGCTCTCCTGGCCGACAATATTCAGGATCTTCAAAATCTTCTGGAACTAGTGAATGAAGAGAGTGAAAAAATGGGATTAAAAATAAATACACCAAAACTAAATTCATGGTCATATGCAAGAAACCAATTCTTAATTCAGCACTTTCTTTAAATGGGAAACAAATAGAAAGAGTGGCAAAGTTTTAATATCTCAAATGATGGTTAAATGAAGATTGCAATCCAGAAATGGAAATAAAAGTTAGAATTGAAATGGCAAGAAAAAATTTTCTTTTGATGAAATTAACACTGTGTTACTGCAGTTTAAATTTAGAGCTTAGAGGTTGCATGGTTAAATGCTATGTATGGTCTTTACTGCTGTATGGTGCAGAAACTTGGACCTTGAAGACAACATCAATAAAAAGACTTGAAGCCTTTGAGATGTGGTTATACAGATGAATGTTAAAAATCCCATGGACAGCAAAAACATCCAATCAGGAAGTACCGGAAGAAATGAGGAAATCACGTGAACTTTTAGATACCATAAAAAGAAGGAAAACTGCATATCTTGGTCACCTACTTTGTAATGAAAAATATAAGACACTTCAATTGATTATAAAAGGGAAGATGAAGAAAATCTTGGCTGGCAGACATCAGACAGTTAACGGACATGAGCTCTGAGAGATTGCTCAGAGTAGCTGAGGATCACTCAAAATTTGCCAAGGTGGTCGCCGACCTCCGATAGGAAATGGCACTCAAAGAAGATGAATTCTTATTATTACATCAGACATTCACAGATTTAAGACCCATTGTAGGAGCCCCCCCCCCCCCCCTCTGTCACATGAGGATCATCAAAATATACACTAAACTTATTCACTATTTCCATACTCACAACACTCTTGAGCAATGCATTCCACTCGCAAATCACTCTCCAATCAAGGAACTCCCTGTTCCCTTCCACCTCCTCATACCCTCCTTATACAACTTCTGGGGGATGCCTTTTTGGTCTACTCCTATCGCCATTCTATGAAATATCTCTTCTGTGTTAAGTTGGTAAAAACCCCTTACCAACTTATCTATCTCAATCGTATCTTCCACCTCTTCTATTCATGAGACTATTCAAATTGCATTCCCTTAATCTGTCTTTTATACTCCACATTCCACAGACCGAAAACCTTCTCAGTCAATAGTTTCTGGACATTTTCAAATCCCAGCGAAAACTGGGTGACCAAGTCTGTACACAGTAATCCACATGCAACTGTTCAAAACCTTATAGAGTGGAACCATAATCTTTCTACTTCATGTCGAGGCTCTCCTCATCATTACCATAACCTGATGCGATGTCTTCACAATTTTAGCAACATGACTCCTAATCTTCAGGTCCTTGTTCACCATATCCAGATTTTCATCTCTTCACCTCCTTCAAAATTTTCCAACAAATTATATACTTTGGAGCCCATTATTGCCTACGAATTTCCAAATCTTACACTTTACAGCACTGAATTGGCAACACCACTCACTTATCTCCTCATATAATCTGTTCAAATCCTGCTTAAGATGCTACAGTCTGCTTCACTCCTCATAATTCATCCAAACAACTGAATATCTCCTATTAAATCTATCCCAATATCAACATACAAATTAAACTATAGTAGCCTTAAATCAGACCCCTGCAGTTCACCATTTGTGACTTTCCTCTTCCAGCGTATAGTTCTCCCCTACATTACTTGTTGATACCTATCTGACAGTCATTCCCCTGTCCAAACTCATCAACCTAGCATCTAACCCATTCCATTCAAATTTACTGACTTCACATCAATTACCTTACTATCCCATAATGCAAAGTACACTTCCTTTTGGACATGCATATTGCTATTGTATTATGAGAAAGTCTCTTTCAAATCTGGTTTTGACCTTTCTTGATGTAGGAAGAAAAAAGTGTCCTTTGCATGATGGGATATTGCGGGAAGGAGTGATGACAAGAGGCCATCCCTGGAAGTTACGAAAGGAAACTGTGAGCAAGAGGGTAAGGAGTGGTTTCTTTGCATGGAGGGTGGTTGAACCGTGGAATGCATTGCCTGATGGAGTGGTGGGAGCGAGAATGGTCAATGAGTTTAAAGAGTGGTATGATAGACTCTGTGTTTCTTGGGGGGGGGACCTCCCCTCGATGAGTCTTGACAGACTTTATGTTCTTAGGAAGAACCTCCCACGATGAGTCTTTTGACTCCATGGAGGCCTGAATAATAATAATAATTGATATGAAGTCAACAGCCATTACATATCAGCATGCATCGTCAAGCAGAGTTTATATATGAAGGTACTTCATGCATAAACTTGTTCAGCTTACACTTGAGTAATGATTAAAACACAAATTTCTTGTCAAATATAATAGACTTTATAACCAAGTTTTAAAAAATTCCTATAATTTTCTCTGATTCCTAGTTTTTAATAATATGGTTATACATAATTTTACTACTAAAAATTAAAATTTTAATTTTAATTTGACAACCACTAAATTAAAATTTACTAATTGGCTGAGCAGTTAGCATACATACTCTCTAACCAACAGGCTGTGGGTTTGAATCCCCATCACTGAATGTTGGGCAATGCCAAGAAAGTGTTTGTGATTGTTTTTCTTTAGGTGGAAGATGAATTTCATCACTGGTGTAAGACTACTGCCCCACTTATTGGAGGTCTGTAGTGACATGAAAAAGTTCCATGTTTGGCCTCTAGAGCAAGGTTTCTGGACTATGAAAAAAAAAATACAAAAAATATATAGAATTGATATTAAAAAAAAAAAAATCCTTAGCCCACCCATGGTACAAAATGTACTACAGGTTAGCACATAACCTTTCGTGGATGGGAACAACATCAAAAAATAAATAAATAGGTGGAAAATCTACGATTTCTGTATTGATTTAATCTTGGTATCTTCCTGGATTTGGATCCCACTGATAAGACCTCAGTCAAGTTCAAAACTGGTCTGGGTAATAAAAAAATAAAATGACCTCTTCTCATAATGCATAGCAATATACATATCTTAAAGGAAGTATGCTTTGCATTATGGGATATTTAAGCAATTGATGTGAAGTCAATAGCTTGTGTATATATAAGTAGATATGTTATGAAGAAACTTCAAAAACTTTGTTTGCTTACTTGGGTAAGCATAAAAACAAGAATATAATTTCTTGTCAAATAGTGCCACTTAGTGAAAGGCCACCAAAATTTGCTGTTGAAAAGATAAGTTTTATTTTTGTAGTAAAATAGTGATTTGAATTTGTTGTTTTGGTATCAGTTTTGTTTATAACTTAGTGTAACTGGGTGAGTATGGAGATTTGTGTGTTTGAAACAGGCTTTTACTATTTCTGAAGCTTGCTGTGAATGACAACAAAAGGGCAGTATGAATTAGAGTAGCACAGCGCAAAAATCAAACATAATTAACAGACTGGACTTTTTCGAGAATGATATTACGGCGAAAGTCTGATACGAAAATTAAGAGAATGTTTGTAAATGTAAACAAAATTAAGGAGTGAGTGCTGTACGGAGATTCATTATTAAGAGGTGTGAGAGTTGAGAGTTTGACGAAATCGTACCAACCGGGTGCGAACATTAAGGATGTCAGCGAGTCTATTAGAGCGCAAAAACAGAGGGTGAAAGAAATGATAGTCGTGGCAGGAACAAATGATTTGAAAGAAGACAAAATGGAAATGATGAGGGAATTACTAGAGGTAGCAAAAGAGAAGAGTGAGAGAGTTAGAATGGTGAGTATTTTTCCACGGTATGACAGTGAAGTGTTTAGAAGGAAGGCCATAATTGCCAATGACTTTATGCGCGGGTTATGCATGGAGAGTGGTATGGAATTTGTGGATGTGTGGAGTGAGGTTGATGGGCAAAAGGACTTATATAAGATGGATGGTTTACATATGAATGGATTTGGTGTACGGAGGCTTGAAAAAGTGTTGATGAATGAAGTGGAAGTGGATGTACAGACTCAGGGAAACTAGATTTATTAAGGGGGGGGAGTAGATATGCAGACTTCAGGGAGGCAGTTGAGTGTATGAATGAGTATAATATGCCCGAGCGAGTACAAAGGACAACAAATCAGAGTAGGGATAGGCATCAAAGTAGGGATAGGACTAACAGGCTTCTGCAATTCATGTACACTAATGCCAGGAGTATTAGGAACAAGGAGGAGGAGTTTTTGGCCTTGGTTGGCACTTCCAGGCCACAGGCTATTGGTATTAGTGAAACATGGCTGACAGAAGATGATAAAGCTAGTGGGATTGAATGTGATGGGTATAGCATGTTCAGGAGTGACAGGGAGAATAAAAAGGGAGAGGAGTGTTATTGATGATAGCTGATGAATTGCAGCCAAGGAGTATAAAAGTTGAACTGCAGGATACAGAAAAGAGCACATTTGAGGGTATTTGGTGTGAGATAGAGGCTAGCAAAACAAAATATACAATTGGGTGCTGCCATAGACCAGATGATGGGGATAGTATGCATAGGCAAATAGAAGAAATGAGTGGAAGGAGGGTAATTATTATGGGGGATTTCAATTATGGTAACATTGACTAGAAGGAGGAGAGGGCACATGGGAGGAAGAAATTGGATTTTATGCGGTTATTAAGGGACAACTATCTGCGACAGCATGTAATGGAAAATACTAGGGGGCAGAGAGTGCTTGACCTAGTAATCACATCTGAGAATGTGGCTATAACGAACATGACCATGTTGCCGCCAATTGGTGAGAGTGATCAGAGGGTCGTGACTTGGGAGGTGGCTAAAGGAGTGGAATTTACAATTAAGACAGGGTACGTGTGGAATTACAGGGCTGGATGTTAATAGTGCATGGGAGG
Source organism: Typopeltis vanoorti (assembly GCF_054136105.1). Lineage (NCBI taxonomy): Eukaryota > Metazoa > Arthropoda > Arachnida > Uropygi > Thelyphonidae > Typopeltis > Typopeltis vanoorti. The sequence goes on from NC_143552.1 coordinate 47,417,885, forward strand.
TGGTTAAGAAGTGTTTGCAGGAGGCAATGGTTGACTGTATACCAAGAGTCCGAATAATAAATGAAGTAGGGGTTAAATGGATGAATAACACCATTAAGCTCACGCTTAATGGTGTTATTCATCAAAAAAAGAAACAATTGTGGAGGGAATTTAAGGAGAAAGGTGACTTGCAGGTGCAGGAACAGTATAAAGCTCAGGCCAGAAAGGCAACAAGGGTAGTAAGAAAAGCAAAAGTGGATTATGAAAGAATATTGGCCATGCAGGCTAAAGAGAATCCCAAACAGTTTTTCAATATATTGCAAGTAAAAGGAAAAATGTTCATGGCAGAATGATTTTAAAAAATGCTGAGGGTAGGGAGGTAACCGAATCAGTCGATATAGTGGAATTACTTAGCGAGCACTTTGCAAGAGTATATCATCAAGGTCGTGATATTGCAGGAATGGAAGAACCAACAGCTTATACTGGAATTGTGATGAATGAAGTAGAGGTAAATAGTCTATTACAGACCTCAATGTCAATACATCTGTGGGATTGGATGGTATACCAGCTCGTGTCATATGTGAAGCGGCTAAAGAATTGTCAGTGCCCTTGACCATTTTGTTTGAGTCTCGGGTCTGGGTCAGTCTCAAGGGTATGGAAAGAGGGGAAAATAGTTCCGCTGCATAAAGGTGTTTCCAAGGCTGCTGTTGAAAATTACCAGCCAATCAGCATAACAGAAATCGTTATCAAGGTCTTGGAGAAAATAGTCAAGAGGAAAATACAAGATTGGATAGATGAAAATGGAATACTGTATCGCAGATAGCATGGTTTTGTGAAGGTAGGTAATGCCTCAGTAACTTGCTCATTATTATAACACAATGATGGCTAAACTGGATAAGGGTAATGGGTTTACAGTGATTCTACTGGACCTTGCTAAGGCCTTTGACAGGATACCAAATGTAATTCTAATCAGTAAAATGCAGCATATGGGGATGGATATAGGATTGGTGAGATGGATAGGAGGGTGGTTGACAGAGAGATATCAGAGAGTGGTTTATTCAGAAGTAGAGTCCAAAAGATGGCCTGTGACTAGTGATGTGCCCACAAGGATCTTTTCTTGGACCACTGCTGTTTAATATGTTCATTAATGATATAGGAAAGGATCTTAGAGGAACAGTTCATTTGTTTGCAGATGATGCAAAGTTGGGTAGAGCAATAGTGAATGCAAATGATGTCAAAATTTTGCAAAATGATTTGGATAGATTGGAGGTCTGGGCTAAGGAGAATGGATGTCAATCCATTCTCCTTAGATTAATGTGGCAAAATGTAAAGTTATACATTTTGGGGTGAAAAGATTAGCAGCAGTTTACTACATTGGTGGAACTGTACTCCAGAAAATTGATGAGGCGAGAAATTTAAGAGTGTTGGTGGATAAGGAGTTTAGGGGGCCACATTACAAAAGTGGCCAAATCAGCTCATCAAATCACTTGGTTGCTGAAGATTACTTGACGAGCAGAGACAAGCATGTTATTGTTCCTCTGATCTCGACTACTGTGCCCAGATTTGGTCACCTAGGTTTCTTCTTGATTGGGAGGAGGTTGAGAGGATCCAGAGGCGAGTGACCAAGATGATAGTAGGTGTGTGGAATGAACCTTATGAGAACAAGTTGAGGATTTGTGGGTTGCAGAAATTGGTTGATAGGTGGAGGAGGGGAGATATGATTGAGACATTCAAATTACTGAAGGGTTTCTATAAGATTAATTCAGAAGATATTTTTGAGAATAGGGCTAGTGGTGGTGGGAGGACTAAGGGGCATCCATGGAAGCTGGGCAAGAGTGTGGTTAGTAAGGGTGTTAGAGCTGGGTTCTTTACTTTTAGAATGCTGAACGAGTGGAATAAGCTGCCAGAGTCTGTGCTGTGACAGTGAATGAGTTTAAGGCAAGTTATGATAGATACTCTGTGAATGTCGAATAGTTGTGATGAACATGATTTGGGGCCTCCCTCGATGAGTCTAAGGACTCCCTGGAGTTGCCCGTAATAATATGTTGTGATTGTAACATATATACGTGGCAGAATGTGTGTGTTTGTGGAGAGACTGAACAGGAAATAAGAGAGGATGTGTTGAAAGTGTGTGATTTTCTGTTGGATTAAGAGTTCTCAGTAAATGAGAAAGAAATGACCATATGAATAATGGAACAGAAGCAATTTCATGAGGAAATGATTGTATAACTTGTGGAATGGAAGTGAGCGGGACTATGGAAGAAAAAGAAATTACAGCTGAAGAAATAAAAGTGAATGACACCGTGGTGGCAAAAGAAAACCAGAATGTGAAAATTAATGATAGCCTGACAGATAGTGTAATTTCCAGGATGTAATACTTGAAAAATGAGTTGATCAGAATGAGATGTGAAATGAAAAATATGTGCAGTGAAATGAGAAGTTTGGTGGATAAGAATGGACAAATACAAAAGGTTATGATGAAGGAAAGAAGAGAAAAAGAAGTGACAGATGACTTGAGAATAGCGATGTATGGAGATTCCATTATTAGAATGCGGTAAATGAGAGATTCCATAAGGTGTGTTTTCCAGGAGAGAGAATTAGCAGGATAATTGATGGGGAGTAGAACAGGAAGCCATCCCTTAGAACTGAGGAGGGAGTGAGGAAGTTCTTTGCATGAAGAGTGGAAGTGTGTAGAGTGTACAGACAATTCATTGCATGGGAAAATTTATTGCGTAGAAAATTCATCGCAAGAAAATTTAAAATCCTATTTCATGTCATTCCCATATATGAAAAAAAAAAAAAGAAATGAAATACTTCATGTATTATTTATTATTTCGTTATATTTAGCATTCTGAAATTTTTATGCTATATAAAGTTATTAATATTCTTTCTTTATTAGATACTATAGACTCTGTAGATGAATATTAATCTTTTACAAAACTGAGATAGGGTGGTTAGGGAGAAAGGACACCATAAATTAAAGATACCAAGAAATTATATACTTGGTTTAATCCTTTATCCAAGTGTAAGCAAACAAAGTTTGTACCTGAATTATTTTCAGGACTGTAGCGACTACGTGGTGAAGGTGGTATGACTTCAAATGTGATTATGAGTTGATTATGATATGAGCCTTAGCATCCCACAATGCAAAGCACATCTCCTTGCGGACATGTATAATGCTGTGCATTACGGGAAAGGTCACTACCCACACCGGTTTCGACCTTTATTATGGTCTCATCATCGGGAGCCAGACCCAGAGATAATACCAAGGCTGAAATACTGCAGAAGTCGTATTTTCATATAAGAGTTTCCAAAAGGTGTCACACCTTATTATAATACTCAGGATTAGAGATAGATAGTTGTTGAAAGTTTTTCCAATTGGTTATAGTACAAATCAAAGATACCAATTATACTACATGTCTTCAAGGAGATGTGCTTTGTATTATGGGATACTAAGGCAAGTGATGTGAAGTCATACCACCTTTACCACGTAGTTGCCCAGTCCTGAAAATACTTCAAGAGCAAACTTTGTTTGCTTACACTTGGATAAAGGGTTAAACCAAGTATATAATTTCTTGGTATCTTTAATTTATAGTATAACCAAGTGGAAAAACTTTCAACAAAGGACACCATATTTAAGATTATTTAGGGATAATAGTTATTTCCATTTGAATAGTTAACTAATATTTAGTTAACTAACATATTCCTATTAATTATTCTATTAATAGTTTGAATAGTTATTAAGAGGAGAATAAAATATTTAAGAATAGTTAGGGAGAAAGGCCACAATATTTAAGATTATTTATTCTTCTAACTGTTCACTATTTTTCTGTTCTGTGCATTTAGACATCCATCCCATCCAGGTGTGATATATTTATTATCTGAATAAATTCAAAAGGTGAGGAATTTCAGTTATTGAATGCCCATGTATTTTGAAAATCACTGTGCTTTTCCTGCATGGTAAAGACATCTTGCATGCTGCTATCGTTTGCAGAGCTAGTTTAAGATCATAGGTGCACTTAAATTATTTATGTAATAATTTAAGTGTACCTATTTATGTAATTTTATTATTATCTTTTTCTTTAATATAATTACTTAAATACCATCATCACTATGTAAATCAGCATAAGCTAAATTGTCATCTGCAGCTTCTACCTTTTCCTCCAATACTAGTATTTTATGACACTAAGAAATTTTAAATTTTATATTTAGTCTTCTTAACTGAAAAAAAAAAAAATATATATATAGATGCATGCTCCCAAAGTGAAATATGTAATTAAACTGAACTGAACATGCTCCCAAAATGAAATTAAACTGAACGCTTCACAAGAGAAGCGTTCAGAAATATTCTGTAATCAGAAATATGTCGTTAACAACCAACTAGATAACATACCCTCTCCCACCAATGAGTTGTGGATTCAAAACTCACAACAAGCATAGATGTTTGTAATTGTTATTAAGTGAGAGATGAATTTCTTCATCTGAAAATACTACCATTGGAGGAAAAGGTAAAGACTAGTATTGCAGTGACAGATGCCAATTTAGCTTGTGCTGATTTACATCATTATGATAACATTTACGTAATTTTATTAGCATTTCCTTTAATATAATTACTCAGAAGTGCACCTATGATCTTAAACTAGCTCTGTAAACAATAACAGCATACAACATATCTTTCCCACATAGGAAAAGTGAAGCGAAAAGTCTATTTCAAAATACACATGTATTCATTAACTGTAACACCTCATCTTCTGAATTATTTCAGATAAAAGGTTAGTAGTTCAGATGCTGGCCTGGTTGGCTGAGTGGTTAGGGTATCTGCTCTCCAGCCAAAAGGCTGCAGGTTCGAATCCCACCGTGGGCATGGATATTTGTGAGTGTCTGTGAAAATATTTGGTTGGTGGATTTGAGTGGTGGAGACCAAGAGTTATAGAGAAGGTGCCCTCCCTCAATGAGTGTTTGGACTCCTTGGAGGTGTTACATAATAATAATAATAATAAAATGTGTGTGTGTATCACATCTGGATGGGTGTGTGTGTGTGTATCTAAGTGCACAGAAAAATAGTGAACAGTTTGCAGAATAAATATTCTTAAATATGATGCCCTTTCTCCCTAAACCACCCTATTCCAGTTTTGTAAATATTAATATTCCATCAGCAGAATCCTGTAGTATCTAAGTAAGAAAGAATATTTACAACTTTTTAAGATGAAACAGAAATTAGGAAACTCGCCGATCAATAAAATATTACTTTCACTGTATAAGAATAAAAATATAATGAAAATCTAAATCAATAAATAATACATAAAAGAAACTATATTTTGTGAAATTTATCTTCTACTGCATTTACTTTTCATATTTGGTATCATTGCAATATGATTTCAGTTTTCTAGTGAATAACATTTTCAGTAAATTTTTTCCCGCGATGAATTTTCCTGTGATGAATAGTTTGTGCGATAAATTGTCCATGAATCATGGAAATCACTTGCCTGAGTGTGTTGTGAATGTAGACACATTGAATCAGTTTAAGCACAGTTGAATGAGTTTGTGTGCGATAATGTGTACCTCCCATGACAAGTCTGAGACTCCATGGAGGTCAGATATTAATAATATAATAATAATATAATATATACAGTTGGTTGCTTCAGTTAGGCCAGGAGTGATAAGGATGATGTCAAAGACATCAGCAAATCAATACAATGAGTGCAGGTCAAGTAATTATTATGGAGACTTCACCTACAGAACACAAATTGGAAGGAGGAAAGATCCAATAACTGAAAGGAAATGGAATTTATTCACTTCAGACACTTACTAAAAACAGAATGTGATGAAGGAGATGTGGGGATTTGAGACATACTGCTTCTGGATCTGGTCATGATCAGATGATCTCTCCATGACCAAGTTGACCATATTTCCTCCAGCTTGGGAGAGTCATCATGCAGTCTGGACTTGGGAGTTTGTCGAAATGTGGCATTTTTAGTTAAGGATATGTGGAACTACAGTGCAAGTGGTGATGGCTTAGGAGACAGCAGCTTGAAACAGTGCTGTAGCATAAGAATCTCAAAGGGAACGATGTTAACAGTACAGGGAAGGATATTCATGAGATATCTGAAGGAGGCAATATCAGACAGTATACCACAGGCAAGAAGGATAAATCAGGTGGGAGTTAAATGACTAATATCTTTAATCAAGAGCTATAAAATAAATAAATAAAAATATTTTGTGGAGGATATATAAAGAGGAAGGTGATCAGCAAGCTCATGGACAAGAAAGGCCAACTAGTGTGGTAAAGAAGGCAAAATCAGATTATGAAAATAAATTAGCTGAGTAGGCCAAAGGAAATTCAAGAATTCTTTCACTATGTGGCAAATAAGGGGAAGAATGACTAGGAATGGATAACTTTGTGTGATGATGGTAATTACATGGGTAAATCGGATAGAGTATAAATTAAAGATGCCAACGAATTATATTCTTGGTCTAATCCTTAATTCAAGTGTAAGCAAACATGGTTTGCGCCAGAAGTATTTTCAGTACAGGGCAACTCGTATATAGAGGCTAATGACTTCACATCACTTGCCTTAGTATCCCACAATGCAAAGCACATATCCTTTTGGACATGTATATAATGATATGCATTATGGGAAGGGTCACTACCCAGACTGGTTTTAATCTTTATTCAGGTCTCGTCAGTGGGAACTAGACCCAGAAGTGATAAAAAAAAGTTGAAGTAATGCAGAAATCATATTTCCATATACAAGTAGCCAAAAGTTGTCACACCTCATTATTAAAATACTCTGGATTAGAGATTAAGTTTTTCCACTTGGTTATATTATAAATTAGAGATGCCAAGAAATTATATTCTTTGTTTAACCCTTTATCTGGGCTGTGGCAATTAAGAGAGGTGAAAGGGTGGATGAGATGATTGTGATAGTAGGAACAAATGACTTGAGTGGTAATGTAAGTCGGGCAGCGAGAGATATGAGATTTTTGCTTGAGACTGTATGGAAGACAGAGAGAGGAAAAAAATAATGTGCGTGTTGCCTAGGTATGATAATGACGAGCTGAGCAGAAGAGCAGTAATATCTAATGACATAATAGTTAGAATGTGTGACCAGAGAGGACTGGTATATGTAGATGCTTGGAGTGCGTTTGAGGAAAGAGGAATTGTATGCGAGAGACCACTTACATTTGAATGAGGAAGGATGTAGGCATCTGGAGAGATTGCTGTTCTGAACGAGTCAGTGTGACCCAGGGAGGATGATAGCAGGGGGTGGCCTCTTGTGGGAATGGATACTTGGGAGAAGGGAGACGACATTAGGTAACACTGAGCTCAGTGGAATCTAGAGAGGATAATGCTGGGTATAGAAACAATAGCATTTATATGCTTTATACTAATGCCAGGAGTATCCGGAATAAGGGAGAGGAATTGGTGGTGCAGATAGCATCAGCCTGGCCAAAAATTATTGGGATCACTGAGACATGGTTGACAGAAGAGGATATAATAACAGGAATAGAAGTCGCTGGGTACAGCATTTTTCGGCAGGATAGGAGGGGAAAGTGTGGTGGTGGTGGTGGGGTACTGCTTATGATAAATAATGACCTATGTCCTCTAAGAGTGGAGGCTTTGGAAGGCAGTAAGACAAATGATTTTGAGAGCATATGGTGTGAGGTAGAGGTGGGCAAGACAGAATATTTAGTGGGGTGTTGCTACAGACCCAGGAGCACAGAGGATGGGGACATGGAGATGTTTAGACTGTTAAGTTTGGCAAGTGCAAGAAGAATGATTGTTATGGGAGATTTTAAATTACAGTAGTATAAATTGGAGAGAAGAAGATGCATGTAGCAATAGGGGAATGGAATTTCTAGAATTCTTGAGGGACAAATGTCTTAGGCAACATGTAACAAAGGGAGCAAGAGGTTCGAGAGTTTTGGATTTGGTTATAGCATCAGAAGAGTTGATAATAACTGAGATGACATCTCTCCCACCAGATGGAGAGAGTGACCATATGGTTTTGACTTGGAAAATGAATAGACATGCAGGAGTATCAAAGAGACGAGAACTTATTTGGAATTATAAAGCAGGTGATTATAATAGTCTTCGATGTCAACTTCGGGAAGTTAAATGGAGGGAGGAATTGGAACAGCGGGATATCATTAGTGCGTGAGAAATTGTGAAAGAATATTTGTTAGCAGCAATGGTAAGTTGTATACCATGAGTGAAGAAGAGGACACAATATTAAACAGGAATTGCATGCGAAAAAGAGGCTATGGAAGAGATATAAGGAGACAGGTCAAGAGAAGATGCATGAAGAATATAAGATACAGGCCAGAAGAGTGACTAGTGTGGTAAGGAAAGTGAAAGAGGAATATGAGAGGAGATTGGCCCTAAGATCCAAAGAAAATCCTAGGGAATTTTTTAGCTATGACAAGTAAGATGCGAGTAGGAGGAGAAATGACTGTGGAAGAATGATATTGTGGGATAAAAATGGAAACAGAGTGACTGATGCAGAGGACATATAGGAATTGTTCAATGAGCACTTTATTGGAGTATTTGATCATGGAGGAGTCAGTTTTAATGCTAGAGGGATAGGGCAGGTTCGAGGTTTAGAGGTACAGGAGGAGTGTGTGTTTCAGATACTGAGTACTCTGGATGTCAGTAAAGCTTTGTGACTGGATGGTATTTCACCATGAGTTTTGAGAGAATGTGCTACGAAACTGACAGTGCCTTTAAACTGCCTTTTCAATGAAAGTCTGGCTGCGGGAAAGGTGCCCAGGGAATGGAAGGAAGGTAAGATAGTGCCATTGCATAAGGGTGGTAACAGACTGGAAGTGTCTCATTATACGCCAGTTTGTGTGTCATCAGTAGTTGTTAAGATCTTAGCGAAAGTAGTGAGGAACCTTATACAGGATTGGGTAGATGAGGGTAATGTTATCTGTGAGAGTCAACATGGATTTGTGAAAGGGTGCTCTTGTTTTAGCAATATGCTAGCCTTTTATAATAAAGTTACAAGAACATTAGATGAGGGAAAGGCATATACTGCAATTTTCTTAGACTTAGCGAAGGCATTTGACAGGGTGTCACATGATAAGCTGATATTTAAGTTGCAGCACATGGGTCTGGATGTCAGATTGGTCAACTGGATTCAGGATTGGCTGTCTGATAGGTATCAGAGAGTTGTGTATGGTGGAGCAGTTTCAAGGAGGCAGAGGGTTACAAGTGGGGTCCCACAGGGCTCAGTACTAGGACCTATATTGTTTAACCTTTATATCAATGACATTGCCAGTGGATTTCAAGGGGATATTCAGTTGTTTGCGGATGATGCGAAGCTGGGAAGGATTATTAGTAATAGTGCAGATGTGGTAGCCCTGCAAGAGGATTTGAATTAGCTAGATAGATGGGCAAATGAATGGGGGTGTCAGTTTAATGCAGCAAAATGAAAGTCTTGAGGTTTGGGAAACATCGATGGGATGCTGCATATTCTATGGGAGGAGTTATACTGGAGGAAGTAGGGGAGACAAGAGATCTGGGGTTGATGATTGGTAGAAATCTGAAATTTAGGGGACATATTGCAAAGGTGGTGAAGGTAACACAGAGGATTTCTGCAATTATGAGAAGGACACTGACCTGCAGAGATAAAAGGGTTATCATTCCGTTGTATAAGTCTCTGATCAGACTACACTTAAACTATTGTTCTCATATTTGGTCCCCAGGATTTGAAGGAGATAGATTAACTGTGAAAAGGGTACAAAGATGGATGACAAAGATGGTTTCAGGACTGTTCAATTTTGGTTATGAGGATCGGCTGAGGGAACGTGGACTGCAGAGTTCGGTGGATAGACGGAGTGGTGATATGATTGAGACTTTTGAACTGATGAGAGGTGGTTACAGGGTTGACACTGGGGAGTTCTTTCGCTTGGTTGAACAGCGGGAAGGAGTGATGACAAGAGGCCATCCTTGGAAGTTATGAAAGGAAACTGTGAGCATGAGGATGAGGAGTGGTTTCTTTGCATGGAGGATGGTTGAACCGTGGAATGCATTGCCTGATGGAATGGTGAGAGCGAGAACGGTCAATGAGTTTAAGGAGTGGTATGATAGACTGTGTTTCTTAGGTGGGGGGAATCTCCCCTCGATGAGTCTTGACAGACTTTATGTTCTTAGGAAGGACCTCCCACGACGAGTCTTTTGACTCCATGGAGGCCTGAATAATAATAATAGTAAGCAACCAGCCTGTGTGGCTCAGTGGATGTAGTGTTTGCGCTCCATGGCGCTTGGCCACACGAAGGAAGACTTGGTTTCAAGTCTAGTCAGCGACTAGAGAAAATTTTTCTAAGCCTTTTTTCGATCAGTTCCCACGTTAGTCGATCTCTGGCACGGGCAAGCGGGTTTTTCCTCCTGGAAACTCGGGTTTTTCGTCCCATAAACTCGAGAAAATCGACCGTAGAACCCACATTATTTCAGACATTAAATATATTGTGTTAGGGTTAGGGACCACGAGATGGCGGCACATTTGAGCCGTCTCTTTTCACCTGTGTACTGCTTAATTAGTGATAGCCTTGGGCCATCTATCTCTGATTGGTACCAGTGGAGATTGAACTGCCCACTCAGTCTCTAAAAGTTAGATAGGGCTAAATGGCCTTGCCTACTCCCCGTATACGGGAATAAAAAGGCGTTAGCCGATTTTTTTTTTTTTTTTTGATAGTAAGCAAACCTAGGTTGTGCCTGAAGTATTTTCAGGACAAGGCTTCAACCTTAATATCAACTCTGGATCTGGTCCTGCTGATGAGACCTCAATAAAGGTCGAAACCAGTGTGGGTAGTGACCCTTCCGATAATGCATAGTATTATACATGTCCGTAAGGATAAGTGCTTTGGATTATGGGATACTAAGGCAAGTGATGTGAAGTCATTATCCTCTATATACAAGTTGCCCTGTCCTAAAAATACTTCAGGCACAAACTGTGTTTGCTTACACTTAGATAAAGGATTAAACCAAGAATATAATTTCTTGACATCTTTAATTTATAGCATAACCAAGTGAAAAACTTCCAACTATCAGACAGAGTAGTTGAGTTACTGAGGTGACCACTTTGCAAGGGTCTATTATCCATGCATGAGGATACTGCTGGAACAAATGTGATGGGATCAGATGTATGAATAGAGGTTAACAAATTGGAAGTATTTAGGATGATGCAAATACCACCATGGAATCAGAGGAAATATCAGCTTGCTTGTTATGAGAATGTGCAAAGGAATTTGCATTGAATCTGACTTTGTTCTAGGTCTAGTCTTGATTCTAATAAAGTACCAAGGGCCTGGAAGGGGGACAATAACTGCTGCATATAGGATGCTCCAAGACTGAGGTAGCAAATTATGTACTAATCCCTATCTGAGGAGTTCGTGGTAAAGGTATTGGAAAGGTTGGTCAGAGACAGAATTGAGGAAAGGGTAAATAGAAGATGATACTCTATGGAAGTGAGCATGGCTTGGCTTTGTGAAGGGTAGGTAATGCCTTAGTAATTTATCCACTTTTTTATAATAGTGATGATCGAGTTGGATAAGGAGAATGACTAACTGATAATAATGCTGGATTTTGCAAAGGTATCTCACGGAACACCACATGAAACCCTTCTATAAATTCTAACAAATGGATATGGAGTTGGTGATTTAAATATGTGGGTGGCTGATCAACAGATACCAAAGAGTAGTAGTAGTAGTATATGGAAGAGCAGAATACAGGAGAAAGCAGGTGACTAGCAGTGTGTTATAAAGACTAACTATAAACAGACTAACACACTGCTAGTCTGTTTAATTTACACATAAATGGTACATGAAATGATTTGTAGGGAGATATTCAGTTTGCTGATGATGCAGACTCGAGTAGTATAATTTGCATCAACAGAATTAAGTGGATAATATACAAGCTACAGTATGGGCAAAAGATAATGGATACTAGTTTAATGCAGAAAAGCATAAAGTTATGCATTTTGCAATGAAAATATTACATACAGTGTACTACAGTTATGAAACTATACCACAAGAAACTGAAGAAGCTAAGGATTTGGGGCTGTTGGTGGAGAACTGAAGTTCAGAGGACATACTGCAAAAGTGATGCTGAAGAACACACTAACACGTCAAGATATATAAGGTTTTGATACAGCTAAATCTGAATCTGTGTACAGGTTTCTCTGAGATGAGGAAGTGGTAGAGATAAGCATAAAGGCGGTAGCAGACTGGAAGTGTCTAATTATAGGCCAGTGTGCGCATCATCAGTAGTTACTAAGATCTTGGAGAAAGTAGTGAGGGACCATATACAGCATTGGGCAGCTGAGGGTAATGTTAACAGTGAGAGTCAGCATGGATTTGTGAAAGGGTGCTCTTGTTTTAGCAATATGCTAGCCTTTTATGATAAAGTTACAAGAGCATTAGATGAGAGAAAGGCATATACTGCTATTTTCCTAGACTTAGTAAAGACATTTGATAGGGTGCCACATGATAAGCTGATATTCAAGTTGCAGCACATGGGTCTGGATGTCAGATTGATTCAGGATTAGCTGTCCGATAGGTATCAGAGAGTTGTGTATGGTGGAACAATATCAAAGAAGCAGAAGGTTACAAGTGGGGTTCCACAGGGCTCAGTACTGGGACCGATATTGTTTAACCTTTATATCAATGACATTGTCAATGGATTCAGTTGTTTGCAGATGATGCGAAGCTGGGAAGGGTTATTAGGAATAGTGCAGATGTGGTAGCCCTGCAAGAGGATTTGAATAAGCTAGATAGAATGGGGGGGTGTCAGTTTAATGCAGCAAAATGTAAGGTTTGGGACACATCGATGGGATGCTGCATACTCTATGGGAGGAGTTAAACTGGAGGAAGTAGGAGAGACAAGAGATCTGGGTTTGATGATTGATAGAAACCTGAAATTTAGGGGACATATTGCAAAGGTAGTGAAGGTAACACAGAGGATTGCTGCAATAATGAGAAGGACACTGACCTGCAGAGATAAAATGGTTATCATTCCGTTGTATAAGACTCTGATCAGACCACTCTTAGACTATTGTTCTCAGATCTGGTCCCCAGGATTTGAAGGGGATAAATTAACTGTGGAAAGGGTACAAAGGCAGATAACAAAGATGGTGTTGGGGCTGTGCAATGTTAGTTATGAGGATCAGCTGAGAGAGTGTGGACTGCAGAGTTTGGTGGATAGAAGGAGGGGTGATATGATTGAGACTTTTGAACTGTTGAGAGGTGGTTACAGGGTTGACACTGGAGAGTTCTTTCGCTTGGTTGAACAGTGGGAAGGAGTCATGACAAGGGCCATCCCTGGAAGTTACGAAAGGAAACTGTGAGAAAGAGGGTGAGCAGTGGTTTCTTTGCATGGAGGGTGGTTGAACCATGGAATGCATTGCCTGATGGAGTGGCGAGAGCGAGAACGGTCAATGCATTTAAGGTGTGGTATGATAGACTTTGTGTTTCCTAGGAGGGACCTCCCTCGATTAGTCTTGATAGATTTGCGTTTCTTAGAAATGACCTCCCATGATGAGTCCTTTGACTCCATGGAGGCTTAAATAATAATCCAAGCAACTGACCAAGTTAGTGAGTTGTCTGTGCAGTACTTCCTGCAGCAATAAATTGACAGTTTGTGGTTTGCAGAATTTGGTTCGTAGATGGAAAGGGGGGGGGGGGGGCATGATAGAAACATTTAAGCTACTAAAGGATTTTATAGTAATGGGGTAGGAAAAAATAAAATTCAGCACTTGGCTGGGGCAGGGAGAGGCAGAACAAGGGGTTATCCCTGGAAACTAATTAAGAGTATAGTTAGCTAGAATGTTGAGGATTATATATTTCACTTGGAGAGTGATGAATGAATGGAGTTTTTGTGGATTTCTGGAGTACTGTCCTCCACTCCACCACCGCACATTTACCTGATCAAGACCAGCCTAGTATACTTGGGTCTGTCCCTGAATCAGCCATTTATTCTCCCGTATTGCATGAAGAAATTGTGTCAGCTTTTAATAATAATAATGGAGCTTCTGGCCCTGATGGCTATCCAGTGTCACATTTAAGGAAAGTGCCCATTCAGATCCTTCAAGATCTTCTGAACATTTTCCTATCAACTAAAGCTATTCCACCTTATTTACAGAACTCAAGAGCTATATTTATCCCAAAGAAGGATACCGCTAGTAGAGCTGCAGATTACAGGCCTATTACAGCTTCTAATGTTCTTAAACTTTATAATAAAGTGTTAGTCAACGGACTGCAAAAGTATATCCAACATGATGGTCATTAGAGAGTCTTTTCCCTTCAGATGGCTGTGCTGGTAACATATGTATTCTTTCCGCCCTCCTTTCTGATTCCTGCTGACGTCTTAAGCCTTTGTTTATGGCTTCCCTGGACCTTCAGAAAGCCTTTCATAGTGTTTCTCTTCCTGCTATTTTAAGAGCACTATCTAATGCAGTTCCAGATTCTTTTATTTCATATGTTTTAGAGTTATACTCTAACAGTTCTCTAACTATTAATATAGGGGTCAGTGTGACTTCTATTCACACAGATCGGGGTGTTTACCAAGGCAACCCTCTATCCCTCCTTTCTTCATTCTCTACTTAACCATACTGGTTACTCTCTTGACGCTTCTTCTTTTAATGCTATGGTCTTTGCAGACAGCCTTATTCTCATGGCCTCCACTAAGGTAGGCCTGTAGGAACTCCTTGACCAGGCAGTAGACTTCTTTCATGTTAGAGGTCTTACCATAAATGTGGAGAAGTCCTGCTCTTTAGCACTGGTTCCCTTCGGGGCATGACAAGTAGCTTAAGATCGAAAATAGCAAGTTTTTCCTGCATGATAGGCCATTGCATTGCCTTACTGTCCTGGAGGAATGGAGATACCTTGGTATCTTATTTACACCAAAAGGATGGTTTTCTATTCCCATCTCTTTAGAAAATGCTTTGTCATCTTTAAGAAAAGCTCCTCTCAAGCACCAGCAAAAGCTTTTCCTCCTTTCAAATTATTTTCAAATTAAATAGGTATGCCTAAGTATCAACTTAGGCATACCTACACTAGTGGCCAAAATTGTGAAAACCTTTTGAAAAAAGTGAATTTTGAGGTTTGATGGCTCATAACACCACTTTTTTTTTCGTGTAATACCATAAAATTATATATCAATGGAAAGATCATTTAATCAAGAATGTAATGCAATAACTTTTATGAAGGATTTTTTATTAGAACAGCAGTTATAAAGAAGAAAAGTGAAACACATAAAAAAAACCGAGATATACAAAAATTCTCACAATGTGAGTTAATACTTAGTTGGGTAACCTTTAGCGTTAATTACGGCCTTACAACACCTTCCATGGAGTGAACCAAGTTTTTTAGTTCTGCAGCTGTTATAATTGAAACCAAGAATGAATTATTGCTTCTATTAATTGGGTTTTATTGGTGAGTTGCTGCTGACTAACAAGTTTCTTTAGTCGGCTCCATAGATTTTCGATTGGGTTAAGGTCTGGGCTATTCCCAGGCCATTCCAGCAGTGGAATATGATTATCTTGAAACCACTTTTTGCACACAGCAGCAACATGACATGGAGCTGAATCCTGTTGAAATATAAATGCTTCATTATCTTGGAAACGATCACATGCGGAAGGCTTCAGTTTGGGCTCAAGTATTTCATTTATGTATTTTTGGGCATTTATATTCCCATTAAACATGCAAATTCTGCCCACACCTTTTGATGTCATACAATCCCAGATCATAACACTAAGTGGGTGTTTCACGGTAGGTGTAATGCAATCAGGATGCAAATCTTCTCCGATTCTTTTCCTTACGTATTTTATGCCATCATTACCAAACAGGATGATTTTGGTCTTATCACTCCAAATAACACTGTCCCATTGTTCCGCTGTCCAGTTAATATGGGTTTTAGCCCAGTTTAATCATTTCAACCTGTGTTTGAGAGATAAAAATGGCCTTTTTCATGGAATTCTAGCATTTAGACCAAATTCCTGCAGTCTGTGCCGAACACCATACAATGTGAAGTTGAGTCCTTGCAGTCAACTTCACATTGTATGGTGCCATTTCATCTTGTATACACCCAGATGATTTCCTTCTGTCATGTTGGCACAGTCTCTCAATTCTTCTATCATAACTTGCTGTTGTGCACCTTTTCCTGACTTTATCAGTCTGGTTTTGTAGCGACTGAGTCTCCTTATACCGCTTCATAAATTTAGAAATGCCACCTTTGGTCAAGTTTCCACCAATTTTTCTTCTAAATTCTTCATAGCTGTAGCCTTGTTCACTTAATAGTACTATTTTACATTGCTTTCTGGGTGACCATTCAACTCTTTGTGCCATTTCTTTAATTTTATTATGTTTTACAAGCTCACCAAATGAAAGAACACAAAAAAAACCAACCAACTTGATAGCAATCATGTAACACACTGACAAATGTACTCCTCGCTCCAATACATGACATCAATAGCTGAATCCTACTGGGTTAAGGTCTTATTGGCTCATTGCCAAAACAAGATGACACCTGATTGGCTCTCTAAACACTCATGCTCATTGGCTACATTCAAATGAAGAAAAGCTACTTCATATCAACGTAAGCAAGTTGTGCTTCTTTTTTCTGGTTCTTTGCCTATAACTTTTATAGAATACAGATAATTGAACAAACTTTGTTGCATTACATTCTTGATTAAATTATCTTTCCATTGATATATAATTGTATGGTATTAAATAAAAAAAAAGTGGTGTTATGAGCCATAAAACCTCAAAAATACACTTTTTCCAAAAGGTTTCCACAATTTTGGACTATATCTCAGTACTGTCCCATATGAATAGTACTATTCGCTCTGCCAATAGCAATATCGTTCGTGGCTTAGGCTTCCTTTAAATACTCCTGTGGCCTATTTTCATGCCAAGGTGAAGTATGGCAGACTTGGTATCCCTTCCCTCTGCTGGCTTATCCCATACCTTCATTATAGCAGAATTAGGAAATTAGAAATATCCACTTCTCAAATTTGCAGTGATTCATTTCATTGGCCTGTTATCCAGGAAGACTTTCAGTCGGCATACTACAGGGTAGACCAAGTATCAAGGTCAACTGATAGGGACTGCATCGGTCCCTATAGCTCTGTCAATGGTGCATCACTTTATGGAGCTAATCTAGTGCCTCCCCAGCATGAATGAGTATGGGAAGATACTAGACTCCTACCTGGTTATGAATTCTACCTGGTTAGGAATTTATTGACTTAATCAGGGCAAAGGATCAATGCCCTGCCCATGAGGGCCCTCACAACAACCTGTGGCAGCAGAGGGGTGACATAAGTGGTAGGGCAGGTTGCTTCTACAGTGAAACCCTTGCTCACATTGCCCAGTGTTGTTTTTGAACTCATGGTATTCAGGTGAAGCAACATGATGTTGTGGTCTCCATATTAAATGACCAGTTGAAAAACAAAGGTTGGGAGAGTGCAGTTGGACTGCACTATAGGACTATAGCTGGTATTAGAAAGCCTGATTTAATTAGAAAGAAGGATGAGAGTTTGAGTTATTGATGCACAGATAGTGGGTACTGGGCATCCACTTGTTGTTAGTCATAGGAACAAGGTCTCATATTATGGACAGAATATAGAACTTGCTCAACAGATTGTAGAGGAGTTTGGAGCCATTCCTCATTTCACTAGTGCTAACATCTCCCTTCATGGCGTATGGCACAGTGAGAGTTACGAAGGCATTAAGATCTTGTCACTTAGAGTTTGCAGACCACACTGGTGGCTTGGCATCATCACCAACAAATTACTTCTAGAATACCTTGTACCAGCATTGGATAGATCTTGATGTATTTTGGCTTCAGCCTTTCTGTCCTATTGGGGCAAAGGTTGCTCAGGTAGAGCATAGTATGTAGCACTGTATTTCAGTGTGAAGATTTATAAAATAAAATAGTATGGGTCTCTCACAATGAGTGTTTGAAATCTGTGGAGGTTACTGTGCAGTAATGATAAATTTATTATACATTGTAATATGGCAAAAAGAGAGAGAGAGAAGTATGTTTTTTATCACTTTATTTATATTAAATGTTTTCAACTTTAAAGCAAAAGTTCATGCTCACTCAAATCTTACATGCTTATATTTTTAGAGTGCAAAGTTTGAAAACTGTGAAGAGATCTTTGCTGATAAGCTCCAAGTATGGTGGAAGATTGTTGGTGATTATCTCTATACCCAGTTAGTGGCTAAGATTGGTAAGTATATATATAGGTGCCACTAATCATTTTTTTATAATTATCAACAGCTTATTGCGATGAAATGTTGAATTATAAACCAACTATAATGTAAAATACCTGCTTATTTTTCATATGATTATATTTGCTGTCTTGTTTTTCTTACATCTTATCAATAATCCAAATACACTATCAACCAATAATTGTCTGGACACTTTAGCAATTTACATCAGCAGGCAGATCCTAATATCAGATTTGTCCACCTTTGGTGGACAAATATAGATATTAGGTGGAATATAGACATCAGGTGGAATTTGTCTCCATTCCTCAATCAAAGCAGCACTTAGTTCAGCAGCAGATCAAGGATGTGCTGCTGTGGACTTCAATCACCGCTCCAATTCATCCCAGGTGTTTGAGGGGGATGACACTGTGCAGGCCAGGGCAGTCATTTAACAGCCATCTCTTCATACCATTCCATAACAGCTGCAACTTTGTGGCATAGGGAATTGTCGTCTTGATAGTAACAGTAGTCCATTTCATAAAAACTCCAGTGTAGCATCTAATTATCCAGAATATCAAGGTACCACAGACAACAACCAATGGTTCCACTCCAAATCAGCTGAATGCACCTCACATCATTACTCCACCACCAAACATTACTGTGGGCACAACAGTGGTAACAAGCATTCATCAGGCTGCTTCTCACCCCCCCCCCCCCCAGGAAACAGGTGAACCTTGATTCATTGCTCCAGAGTACCGTTTTCCACTGGTCAATTGTCCAGTTAACACACTCTTTGCACTAGGCCAGAAAGAAAGTCACCTTGTTCGTTGTTGTGATGTTAAGCTTGTGTTCCTCTGCTCTTCCATGGAAATAATAATAATAATCTCAGCTCTTTACTTCGTACAAGTGATGCCATACTCTTAAATCCATACAAGTCTGCAGGAGTCCTTAAATTAAATAAAGGCTCGCACTATTGCTTGCTATCAGTACCGTTGACAGGGTGTAGCATAGAGGCAGCCTGCCTCACGGTGTGATTTAATAAGGGTGCTTGTTCAACCATATTGCAGTAGGCACCGTTGCTGCACCAGCAGGTATTGTTAGTGTAGTAAGTGCAGAAAAAAGTTTTTCCAAGCTTAAACTGATTAAAAATTATTTGCGAACAGCAGTGACCCAAGAAAGATTGGTTGGTTGGTCTAACAACTATATCTATAGAGGCGGACATAGCTTATAATTTAAATTTAGAAGAGCGTATAAACAGTTTTATTGTGCAATATCCCAATAGAGCAAAAATTTAATTAATATTATTATGTAATCATTTTGCATTAATGTTTCTCTTGTAATAAAATCAAAATAGTAATTGGAGATTTTCTTAAATTTTTGTTCTTATAATCCATCAGGGGCAATATTTAATTGTTTGCTTCATGGTGCGATCTAATCTGGCGACAGCCCTGCTTACCATTTATGAGGATGACCCTCCCAGATCTGGTGTTATAAACACCACCACTAGAAGCAAGCAATTCCCCATTTTCAAATTACTTTATTATTGTCCACTTTAGTTTCTGCTGAAATAAAATTATTTCTTTGCTGCTTTTAGCACTTTCACAATCACTGTTTATGTTTTTTTTTTTCATTTTTCAAAGGTAATAAAACATAGAATGGTATATGAAGACATGCATAACGTTAAGGTATGGAATATGTTCGATGGCTACAAAATATTCAGCATGGCATGGAAAGGGGAATTACCAAATAACAAGAAGTGCACATAACATTGTCAAATATACAGCACCAAACCAGGAAATTACTAAACATTTTGACTTTTCATAAAATATTGGCAAGCTTTGCATCGTAAAGTGTTCATAAATGGGTTCTGTGTTTATTAAATGAGCTGGGTGTTAAAATTTATTAATCCATTTTCATAAATGAGAACTGTTCATTTCTTGAAAATTTGTAAGTAAAGGTTTGTTTGCCTGTATATGATCTGTAAATATTGGAGTCTTGAAAAATAACAGATTAATTTGGAAGAAACTGTCATTAGGAATTCAGTACTAATGTAAATTTATGTTATCATCATCATCAGTGATTTCCTGTTCACTGCTAGATGAAGACCTCCCCCAAAGTCCTCCATTCATTCCTCCAACTGTCTCTATTTGATCTTCCTGTAGCTCTTTTTCCATTTCTAGGAACCATTCTGATATCAACTATGTCCATTTTTGAGTGTTACTTTTTACCATATGACCTGACATTTGGATCTTTTAATGACTGATATATCTTTCAACCTAGTCTGAGCTCTGATCCTAGTGTTGCACTTTCTATCTAGAATAGTAATAATAAGTAATGATCTTTCTATTTTCTTCTGGGTAATTCCCAGCTTGTTGGTAAATTTTTTCGTTCAAGTCCACATTTCACTTCCATATGTCATGATTGTTAGTATACAACTTTAGATTATTTTTCTTTTAAGGTAGATTGGGATGTTTCCCTTGAGTACTCACAGTATTTTCCAAATGCTATCCAACCAAATTGAATTCTACATATTTCTTCTTTACAGTCGCCCTCTATTGTGATCTTTTGTCCTACATAGAAGGTTACTATATCAATTTTCTAGTGTTCCATTTGTACTGACTTTTTTGGTAATGTATTTATTATACTTTATTTTTGTTTTGTCTTTGTTTATATTTAATCATTTCTTTTTACTTTCTGCATTCAATTCAGTGGTCATTTGTTGAAGTACTGCATTTTCTATAAGAACAATATCAGCAGCAAATCATGGATGATATAGTTCTTCCCCATTTATCATAATTCCTCTATTTTTCCAATCCAGGAATTGAAAAACCTACATTAATATACTTAGTCATTTATATTTTCAACTGCATCTTTAAAATCATGAACAGATATAAACTTGTTATAGGAAATTTTATATGTAGCCTGATCAAAACCTCTTTGCTTCATGTTAATATCCTCATTATTGCCATAATCCATTGATGTTTTTTATACTTTTTGCAATGTGACCCCTAAACTTTAAGTCTCCATCCATCATCACTCCCAGATCTCTCATCTCTTTTAACTTCAAAATTTCCCCATTAATTGTATGCTCTGCATCAATTTTGCCTACCAAATGTTAAGACTTTGTACCTCCCCCATCTAGAGCAGATTGCAGGCCACAGCATCTGCTCTACTTCTCATAGTTCTAACTTTGCATCATTAGCAAATAGCTACATATCCAGTTAAACCAGTCCCAATGTGATTAACATACAAGTTAAACAATGATGTTCCAAAAACAGATCCCTGTGGCACTCCACTAGTGACCTTCTTTTGGGATCCCACTCCACACACCACCTACTGATCTTATCTGACAACCAATCAGGCGTCCAACTCATTTGTTATCTAATCCCCCCCCCCATCTGTTTTCATTTAACTACCAGCTTGTCATGCGACAGTCTATCAGAAGTCTTTGAGAAATCCAAGTACACGACTATATGTGCAACTCCTTTATACAGTGAATTTGTCATGTTGCTGTAATATGAGGGTGGTCTGAAAAGTTCTTGGCCTAACAATAAATTTATAATTTCAAAATTATTTTTATTTTTCAACATAATCTCTCTTAAGACTAATACATTTATTCCAGCAATGCTCCAGCCCCATTGACCCATCTCTGTAGTGGTTCTCAGTAAGATCTGCAAAATACCTCTCTACAGCTGCAATCACCTCTTGATTCAAAGAAAAACACTGACCACTGAGGAAGAGGTTTAGTTTTGGGAAGAGATAGGAAGTCAGAGGGAGCCAAAATAGGATGGATGTTCCAACAATTCATAGTGCAGATCCCTTAATTTTCCCATTGCCAAAATACTTTTGTGGGCAGGTGTATTGTCCTGATGAAAGATGATTTTTTTCTGCAAACCAAGTCTTTTCTCATGAATTTTTTCATTTAGTCTGGTTAAAAGATTGGAATTATTTTCCCTGGTTATTGTTTTACCCTTTTCAAAATAATTAATAAACAAAATGCCTTTAGCATCCCAAAACACCGATGCCATGACTTTTCCTGCTGATGGAACTGATTTTGTCTTCTTTGGCACTGAACAATCAGCTTCTGTCCACTGTTTTGACTGCTGTTTGGATTCTGTGTGTAATGGTGAATCCAAGTCTCATCCATATTAATAAATTGATGCACAAAATCAGTTTTATTCTTGTTAAAATGCCCCAAGCACTGTTTAGAGATTTTCATGTGAGTGCATTTTTGATCTGCTGTGAGCAAGGTCTGCTCATCTTGCGCAAAGTTTTTTCGTTTGCAATTCTTCATGCAAAATATATCCTACATGTTCTTTTGATCAAGGCCTACAATTTGTAGCTTCTGTCTTATCTATTCCAAAAATTGCCTATAGTCTCAGCAATTTCATGTACTTCAACTTGCCGGTCATCCAATACCATATCGTGCACTTGATCAGTGATTTCTGGTGTTGTTACACTTTTTTTTTTTGGACGTCCTTCATGTGGATCATCTTCAAGGCTGATATAGCCACGTTTAAATTCAGCAGCCCATTTCTTAATTGTCGAAAATGAAGGAGAAGACTGCCCATAAACTTTTATGAACTTCGAATTAATTTTTTACAAAGGATTTTATAAAAGCATGATACTAAATTTTATCCATTTCAAGGAATACAGACAACACTTTTGCTTCAGACATCTGTATAAAACTACTTGATAGAATGACTTGCAATTTCACATGGTTGCTTATGACAGATGCACCAACTTGGAAAAAAAAAATCTTGCCGATAGCATCACCATCTATGGTTTAGAACTTTTCAGACCACCCTCGTATGTGGACAGGTTGGTAAACCATGACTACCCATAACAAACTGATGCAGACAGTAAAGAATACTGCTATTATCAACCCATTTCTGAATCCAAGTTTTCACCAACTTCTCTAACACCTTAACAACTCCATACACACAGATAGGCCTACAATTTGTAGCTTCTGTCTTATGTCTTCCAATTTGTGAAGTGGAACAATTTTTCCCACTTTCCATCCCCTTGGGACCCATTAATTACTTGGAGCATTCATTCATTGATTCAAGATATATAACAATATATTGTCAAGTCTTACTGCTTTATTAATATCAAATTTATTTAATTCCTCACATACTTCCTCTCAATTCACCAGTTTCTCATGATGTTGCCTTCATGAGGATGAACTACAGTGATAAGCTGCTCATTGAATACTTCAGCTGTATCCTATATCCTGGCAGTTACCAATCTGCCAATGTCATCTACTAGCATCATCTCCCATAATCATTATTTGTTTTTCTTCTACTTGCCACATACTGAAAGAACTCACTATGCTTGTTTGGCTAATCTCTTGTGATACTGCACTTTTGCTGTCTTTATCAGCTGAGTCACTGTCCTGGTCTACTCTTTGTACTCTTCATGCAACTGGTTATTATCAACATTCATCTTGTGTTGCCTCCACAGTACCTTCTTCTGGGTTTCATGCTTAATCTCTTGATTCGCCCATTTTACTCCAACATTATTTAGACCTTTGAAATATACTCGGGCATTGTTGCTGTTAAATAGCTCTTGATCATGCCCAGGAAGCATCTGTCTCCTTTCCACTCAACTCCTATTTCCATGTAGCTCCCAGTTGTCTCCTAAACTTTTCATAATCACCAGCCTTGTAATTCCTCATATATCCCTTCTTCACAGAAGTTCTAATATGACTGAGTAATCACCTCATGGGCACTCTCACCAACCAAGGAAGATTAGACACTCCAATCACAGTCACATCCTGTGATGATGTAACAAGATTTAAGACTTTTTTAATCCCTTGTGTACCCTCTGTTACATATACGAAGATGTTCTTCTTAGGAACTCAAGAAATTCATTCTGTTATTCCTTGATACTATCTTTTCATTTCAGTCAATGTATGCCATAATGGAAATTACCTATAATGACCACCCTTTGCTTGCTTAGTAAATTAAGCTGCCTATGCTTTTCTTTGTGACCCCCCCCCCCACATTCTTCAGGCTGTAGGAAACCCACTAAACTAACTTGCAAAAATACATAGGAAACATAAAATCAAAACATTATTTACCCTCTATCAGGATGAAATCACTACTCCAATCTGCAAAACCTCAACATGGCCTACTAAAATATCCAGGTGTTTACCAACTGCAGAGCCAATGCAGGTCATCATACTATGGACAGACAGAAAAATCTATCGAGCAACACATTGAAGAACACATCAGAGATACTGAATACAAAAGAAGTGAGGCCTCAGCTTTGTCATTACATATATACTCTCTTCAACTGATCCACGAGATGTCTAGGCAATGAGACATCAAGCGTTATGGGATAAGTCTGAACTACATGTTGTTATAACATAACCAAGAGAAGAAGTTGGGAATCCTTAGAAATGGCATTGGATCGAAAACACCTAAATATCAATCCAAGTATCAACTAGTCTGAATACATCCTAGCTATAGCTAGCCAAATATTTAAATATGAATGTGCAAACACATGCAGTGGTTGTCTAACTAAAGGTGACAAACTACATTGTGATTGTCACCTTTATTAATCTTTACTGTTTGTCTACTAGTTTTTGTTTTTACACCTAAAGAAATCATATATATATTATTAGGATGAAATATATATTTTTTTTATTAAAGTAATTGTTAATATCTTATTCTGGTTTTCTGCTTTATAAACTCATATTTATCTATACGTGAATCAGCTAAATCCACCACCAAAGATACCAAGCAATTAAACCAAGTATATACTTGCTTGGTATCTTTAATTTATAGTATAACCAAGTGGAAAACTTCCAACAGCTATCTTTAATCCAAAGTATTTTAATAATAAGGTGCGATACCTTTTGGCTACTCGTACATGAAAATATGGCTTCTGCATTACTTCAACCTTAGTATCACCTCTAGGTTTGGCTCCCACTGATGAAACATCCATAAAGGTTGAAACTGGTGTGAGTAGTGACCCTTACCATAATGCATAGCATTATACATATGTGCTTTGCATTATGGATACTGAGGCAACTCACTTGCATACTAAGGCAAGTGAGTTGCCTCAGTCCTGAAAATACTTCAGGTGCAAACTTGGTTTACATTTGGATAAAGGATTAAACCAAGTATATAATTGCTTGGTATCTTTTAATTTATAGTATAACCAAGTGGAAAAATTTCCAACTGCCATCTGTTATCATATTTAGCATTCCAGAGAACTGAAACTATTTAAGTCACTTTTATTTAAAACATCTTCATCTCCTCAAACAAGTGACTAAATCTCTGTATGATTGTCTGCATGTGTAGGCCTAATTAAGGCCTTGTTATAGTGGAACTATAACTTTGTGTCTATATCAATATCCTCCTTGTCATTGTCATAATCTATTTTTGTTCTTGCAGTGTGGCCCTTAAATTTCAGATCTTTTTCCGTCAGCACTTTCTCTTCTTCCTCTTTCAGTACATTCCCTAATTGTTTATGCTGCATTTCATATTTCTTCCAAATTTCTAATTCTTACACTTTGCACATTGCATTACATCAAAACCTGCATATCTACTCATACAGTGGGTACATGTGGGGGTTTCAGTGCAGTGCTGTTTCAATGCAAGGCTAGAAATTCAATGCAATTTCCAACTGTGAGCCACCTGCTGTGCTAAAGGATTGCAGCTTTTCACGAATAAGACTGCTATATAAAAACTTATCTTGATTGATTCAGGATATCACTACCATACTTGTTGGCCACAGAAATGAAGGCAATCCATAACATACTCCACAGTTCAGTGCATAGGCTTCTGTGGAGATAGGACATTTTTAGAACTATTTTTTTATGGTATAAAACTACAACAAAGATGCCAAATAAGAACTGTTTTTATTTCAACTAGTTTTGTGAAATACTTTGTTTCACCTCATCAGGAAATAACATGAATAAACTAAAAACTAGAAAGACATGGACTTTCATGGACAGCATTTGGAAAACTAAGTTCTATTCTTAAGAGTGGCATCCCATTGTGCCTAAAAAGGAAAGTAACTGATTAATGCTTATTACCAGTCATGGCTTATGGTAGTGAGACCTGGAACCTAACAAAAAGACTGGAAAACAAATTGAAGATTTCTCAAAGAAAATTTTAAAGAAACATCCTAGGGATCTCTTTAAAAGATAAAATAAGAAACTCCTGGATTAGAGAACAAACCAAGATAAATGACATTCCAACTCATATTAAGACTAGAAAATGGAAATGGGGAGGTCATGTAATGAGAAGAGAGGATGGACACTTGACCAAGGAGTTTACAAACTGGATACCAACTAGAAGAAGAAACAGAGGAAAGCCTTGGACTAGATAGGATGATGACCTTAGGAACTTTGACAAGAAGCGAAAGAATACTACTGAAGATAGAGTGGCCAAAACAGCGGGGGGCTTCATCCAGCAGTGGACCAACCAAGGCTGAAAAAGAATTAGAAGAAAGCAAGTAATAACAAGAAAAATAATAGTGAAAAATATTTAAATAATTGAAAGCATGCATTCACTATTACACTGGCTGCTGGTTTGTGGATTGCTGTGTGCTACTAATAGATACAAGTGTGTCATGATGGATTTAGGAAGACCAGACTTGATGTAAAATCATCCATTGATTTTTGTTACATTGTAGAGGATGCTTCATCATTTCAGCTGATTCTTTGAATGCTCACAAGTAAAAATTATAATCAACATGAAGCTTTTCAGTTTGTCATTCTACTTGATATTTTGTTGCTATTGTATATGCTGTGAACTCTGATTTGTGCTTTCTTTCATCCTCAATGTCCTTGAAGCTTTCTGATCTGTGTATCTCATCAGATCAGTCCTAGTCTACACTATATAAGACAGACTGCAGAACGCTTCAAGGACATTGAAAATGAAAGAAAGCACAAATAAGGGCTGGCAGCACATACAATGGAAACAAAATACCAAGTAGAATGGTAACAAACTGAAATGCTCCACATTGATTACAGTTTTTATTTATCAGCATTCAAAGAATCAGCTGAAATTACGAAGCATCCTCTACAGTCTAACAGAAAACAAGGGATGATTTTACATCAAGTCTAGTCTTCATTAATCCATCATGACTTACTTGTATCTACCAGCGGTATACTGCAGCCATGAACCAGCAGCCAGCATAATAGCAAATGCATGCTTTCCATTATTTAAACATTTACAAATATTTTTCACTAGAGATGTTAACTGCTATTACTTGTTTTCTAGTTTTTAGTTCATTCATGTTATTTCCTGATGAAACGAAACAAAGTATTTCACAAAACTAGTTGAAATAAAAACATTTTGTGTATGACGTCTTTATTTGTGGTTTTATACCAAAAAAAAGTCCTAAAAATACTCCACATTATTATTATTATTTTTTTTTTTTTTATATATAACAGGCTCACTCACAAAAAGTTGGAAATATAAGCACACATTATCACTTGGTAGACCTAGGGTTATGTATGCCAGGAATCCTACTTCTCTTAGACCAACAATCTTTTTTTTCTTTTTTTTTTTGACCTCCAATAAGAAGGATGGTGGTTTCACACCAAATAATATAATTCCTCTACTACCTAGACTTCTGCAAAATCCATGCTATGGTGGGATTCAAACTTCTAGCATGCTGTTTGCAAAGCAGTGACACTATTTAGTTCATTCAGGCTAACAATGATGGATCAAAAAACAGAAATTACAGTAACTTTCCAGGTTTTTGCATTACTTCACTTATTCCTTTAATGTAATGCAGTTCTTCTCTAGTTAAACAAAGGACTTTCATCAAAGTTTAGTATATTATTTGTTTAGACTGAAGAAAGAAATCTGATTTTGTATAATGATCGTTGTTACTATTATGAATTTTATCATAAATGAAAGAGAATGATAAGTGTTACTGGAGGGGGAGGGGTTATTAACCTGAAGTTGTTCTGTCTGATACTTACATTAGGAGGATAGCATAGACTGAAACTAGAATTTGCATAACATAATAGTAAGTAGTGTGTGACATGACTGAGGAGTAAAGCATTGACACACAGCAATGCATTTTATCCTATGTCAGTTCAATATATTCTGGTCAAGACTAACTGGGAAAAACAGAAGGTAAAACATAGCATTATTAATAAAGTTTAGGACTATAATTATTAGCGTTTGAACCTCTTCCTTAGAAGCTAAATTTAGCTCCCTACATATTTGAAGAAGATAGGGAATTTCCATTTAACTCCTGTTTTATAAACCATTTGGAAATACGTCTTTGCAAAATTGTAATCTTTTTAATTAAAGTCAGGTGAAGATAAAAATACATCTTGCAAATTCTGAATTAATGTGTTTTCTCAGTAATTTTAGTTAACCATATCCAGATCAATTTGTTCACCACAAAGAATTATATGCCACAGTTTATGCATAGTATAGTGATAGCTGACAGCATAGGTTCTATTGGTATGTGAGAAACATTTTAAAAATTATAATTTGTGGGATTTATTTTTTCATGACTTTGCTCTTCTAAAAGTTTCTATAAATTCTATGAATCTAGAGAAGCATTTTATTTTTGTTTAGAAAAAGTCGAATTGTTGATATGATATACATGTTTCATAGAAATATATATACCTTCTATACACACGTGCGTGCACACACACACACACTGATTGGAAAGAAGTCAATGGACACCCCCTATAGGCAAGGTGCATAGTGCCATGTGACAAATCATGTGTTTGTAGCCAGTATAAATTGGAGGAATATGATGCTCCCAAATCAGTGCAGTGCAACTATGTCCAGATAAAATCGCTGCAAGAAAGGAACTGACAGAGTTTGAAAGAAGTGTTGTGATGGGCCTGCCATGTTGCAGGCCTATCTGTTTGGCAAATTGGGTCATCCCAGGTCAACAATCAGTGATACCATACTGAAATGGAAGTGCAGGGAGTCAACTGCAAGTGCTACCCACAGTGAATGACCTGCCACACTCACCAAACATGACCGTAGGGTGCTATGAAGGATAATATGTAAAAATTGCCATTCGTCGGCTGAAACATTGAATGTGGAATTCCAGGCATCTGCACAAAAACATTCAGAACTGAGGCTCACAACATGTGCTTCCATCATGTGATTGCAATATGCAAGCCCCACATTACCTGAACCAACATGGAGCATCATCTTCAGTGGTGCAAAGAGCATGTACAGTGGGACATGGAAGTTTGGAAAGCTGTGTATTACAGAGCAACGAATCATGCTACGCCCTCTACCAAGCAGATGAACGGGTGTGGCAGATGCCCAGTGAACATCTCTTACCAGAGCGTGTAATCTCAACTATGAAATTCAGAGGTGATGGTATGCTCCTGTTTTTCCTGGTTTGGCCTTGGACCTCTGTTTGTGATGCCACAAACATTGAACTCTGAGAAGGAGCTGAAAATTCTGTCCGATGCCATGCTTCCTACTTTGTGTTCCTACTCTGAACCATCGTCTCTTTCAGCAAGACAGTGCACTGCATCATAAGGCTGCTGCTGTAACTGCATGGTTTGTGGACATGAACATCACCCCACTTGACTGGCCTCTACAGGCAGGTCTGTTCCGTACCAGGGTGCAAAGGGTGCAATGAACCCAGGCAGCACAATTTAGGGACAATAACATGTTATCATACTTTGGGATCTTTTAATTTTTAATGGAAGGGGGGGCACAAAAATTTTGCACCCAGGTAGCGCAAACCCGTGGAACAGCTCTGTTCACAAGGTCCTGATCTCAACACTATTGAACATCTTTGGGTTGAACTGGAGCATCAGGTGAGGTCAAGAGTTTAGGACCTTATTGCATGCCTACAGGAAGAATGGTCCATCCAATTGATCACTATGGTATGCTTGTGGAAAGTATGCCCTCTAGGATTGCTGCAGTCATCAGCAAAAGGAGGTCCTACATCTTATTAAGGTGGGTGCTATGGCTGTTTGTTCTTCACACTATGGTGTCTGTTGATTTCTTTTCAAGTGGTGTGTATGTACACACACACAAAATAATATGGAGAATGCTCTCATTATTTGAATTGATGTAGTTTGGATGTTGATAATTAACACTGCCCTTACAGTATTGACTGCATTGGTTTTATGGCACATGAAGTAAAATATGTATTTTTTTTTTCTTCTTCAATATCCTTTCTTAAACAGGAGAAATGGAATATGTTGCCTTTGGTCTAAGTGGAAGTGAAGAGAGAGCTGAAATGATTGGTGCGGATGTTGTGGTAGCCTATTATGATGATGAAAATAATACAGCAGAAGTTGTTGATTACTATCTTACCAGCAAAGCACAGGTGAGTCATAAAAACCTAAAATTTTAACTGTTCAAGCAGTGAAAGTAAAATTTATTTTTAGGAGGATAAATAATTCATAGTGATATAGTAATCTACATAATATAGAGGAATCCATATTACCAGTTTTCTAATCATTTTATTTAGTTCCATGCCTGGAATGATCAGCACTACTACTACTTTTCCTTTGTTATCATGTGCAATGGCCAGCCTGGCTGGCCGAGTGGTTAGTGTATCCGCTCCCCAGCCAAAAGGCTGTGGGTTCGAATCCCGCCATGGGCGTGGATATTTGTGATAGTCTGTGGAAATACTAGTGGTGGTGGTCAGCGATAGACACCATTGGTGTAGTTGCGACCAGTTGGTGGATTGTGAGTGGTGGAGACAGAGTTATAGAGTGGATGCCCTCACTCGATGAGCCTTTGGTCTCCTTGGAGATGACAAATAATAATAATAATAATAATTTTAAAGAAAGTTTTACCACTGAGTTGCAAACTATATTATAATTGACAAGAAATTATATTCTTGTTTTGATCTCTTAACAGAAGTGTATGCAAACAAAGTTTGTGATACAACTGGATTACAAAGTACACGAGGTTAGTCTGAAAAGTTCTCGCCCTCAATTGTTGATGGCAACACTATCGGCAAGATTTTTTTTTCTAAGTTGGTACATCTGTCATAAGCATCCATGTGAAATTGCAAGTCATTCTATCAAGTAGCTGTTTTATACAGCTGTCTGAAGCAAAAGTGATGACTGTGTTCCTTGAAATGGATAAAATCGAGTATCATGCAGTTATAAAATTCTTTGTAAAAGAAGGTTTAATGCCAAAAGAAATTCATTCAAAGTTCATAAAAGTTTATGGCCACAATTCTCCTTTGTTTTCAACAATTAAGAAATGGGCTGCCAAGTTTAAACGTGGCCATACCAGCCTTGAAGATGATTCATGTGAAGGACGTCCAAAAAAATGTAACAACACCAGAAATCATTGATCAAGTGCACAATATGGTATTGGATGACCGGGGAGTCAAAGTGAGTGAAATTGTTGAGACTATAGGCATTTTAAAAGAACATGTAAGATATATTTTGCATGAAGAATTGCATATGAAAAAGCTTTGTGCAAGATGGGTGCCGCACTTGCTCACAGCAGATTAAAAATGCACTCGCATGAAAATCTCTGAAATCTCTTCGAATCATCCATATTACTATGGATGAGACTTGGATTCACCATTACACACACTAGAATTCAAACAGCAATCAAAACAGTGGACAAAAGCCAGTTGTTCAGCACCAAAGAAGACAAAGTCAGGAAAGATCATGGCATCGGTGTTTTGGGATGCTAAAAGCATTTTGTTTATTAATTATTTTGAAAAGGGTAAAATAATAACCAGGGAATATTATTCTGATCTTTTAACCAGACTAGAGGAAATTATGAGAAAAGACCAGGTTTGCAGAAGAAAAAAAATCATCTTTCATCAGGACAATACACCTGCCCACAAAGGCGTTTTGGCAATATGAAAACTAAAGGATCTGTGCTATGAATTGTTGGAACATCCACCCTATTCCCCATGTTTGGCTCCCTCTGACTTCTATCTCTTCCCAACATTAAAACCCTTCCTAGCTGGTCAGCGTTTTTCTTCGAATCAAGAGGTGATTGCAGCTGTAGAGGGGTATTTTGCGGATCTTACTGAGAACCACTACAGGGATGGGATAATTAGGCTGGAATAAATGTATTAGTCTTAAGGGAGATTATGTTGAAAAATAAAAATAATTTTGAAATTATAAATCCATTTTTTTTTTCATTGTTAGGCCGAGAACTTTTCAGACCACCCTCGTATTTAGCAAGAAATATTATATTCTTGTTTTAATCGCCCAAGTATAAGCAATCAAAGTGTGTGAAGTATCTCAAACCTTTATGTTATGAGTATGTTAAGTATGTTATGAGTCACAAGTAAGTCATGAAGTGTCTTCATGACACACCTAATTGTATATAGAGACTGTTGACTTTGCATTATTGCCTTCGAATTCCATAATGCAAAAACATTATGGGAAGGACCACTACTCAGACTGGTTTCAACTCTTATTAAAGTGACATCAGTGGAAGCCAGATCCAGGAAGATACTAGAGTTAAATCAATGTAGAAGTCATATTTTTTAGACACAGAGTAAAATGGTGCCATCACCACATTATTCAGTATTCCAGATCAGGGTTAAAGTTGTAGAAAGCCTCACCACTTCATTACAAAGTATATTCGAAAAAAAATTATATTCTTGTTTTAATGCATTTGCCCAAGCATACATTATCAAAGTGTGTGAAGTATCTCAAACCTCTATATACAAGTAGATCAGTTATGAATACCCTCATGTGCAAACTTTGTTTCCTTACACTTGGGTAAAGAATTAAAACAAGCATATAATTTCTTGTCAAAGTATAATATGTTTTTAATTTTATTGAAAAAACATCACCTCTATATTCAAAATATAAAAAAAAATGTTACTTAGATCAGCTTGCAGCAGATTAGCTTCATATGAATTTTGACAGGCTATTAAATACTAAGTTTGATAATGAGTTGATTTTTAGTAAAATCATCATTATTGTCACATTTAGTAAACTTTTATTTTTCAAGTAGAAAGGAATATCCACAAAATTTCTAAATCTGATAGACTGAAGGCAGAGATTCGGCCTTCTGGTCAATAGCAAAAAAATTTAATATCAACCTTCCAATGTCTACAACCTTTTGTTTTCTTAGGGGCGGTTTTGTGATGATTTCAGTTAGTGAAGCTGCTGCTGCTACTATGTAAAGCAATTTACTTAGTAGTATATTTTTATGATATTAAGCCTGTAGACTTAATCTCATATGCAGGATTTTGATATGGTTTCAAAGTTGTATGAACTTTAAATTCTCATTTGAAATATACATGTCTGATGCAACCCCATCCATCATACTTGGGGAAGTTTCATGGAGGGAGGAATTGGAAGGCTAGGATATCATTAGTGCTTGGGAAATTTTGGAGGAATATTTGTTAGCAGCAATAGTAAGCTGTATTCCAAAAGTGAAGAAGAGGACACAATTTGGTGTAAGGTGGATGACAAACAATATTAAACAGGACCTGCATTTAAAAAAGAGGCTATAGAAGAGATATAAGGAGACAGGTTTAGAGCAGATGCATGAAGAATATAAGACACAGGCCAGGAGAGTGACTAGTATGGTAAGGAAAGCAAAACTGGAATATGAGAAGAGATTGGTCCTAAGATCAAAAGAAAATCCTAGGGAATTTTTTAGCTATGTGGCCAGTAGTAGGAGAAATGATTGTGGATGAATGACATTGTGGAATTGGGAATAGAGTGACTGATACAGAGGACATAGTGGAATTATTCGGTTAACACTTTATTGGTGTATTTCATCCTGGAGAAGTAAATTTTAATACTAGAGGGATAGGGCAGGTTCGAGGTATAGAGGTGCAGAAGGAGAATGTGTTCCAAATACTGAGTACTCTGGATGTCAGTAAAGCTGTAGGACTGGATGGTATTTCACCACAAGTTTTGAGAGAATGTGCTAAGGAACTGACAGCTCCTTTGACCTGCCTTTTCAATGAAAGTCTGGTTACAGGAAAGGTGCCCAGGGAATGGAAGGAAGGTAAGATAGTGCCATTGCATAAGGACAGTAGCAGACAGGAAGTGTCTAATTATGAGCCAGTTTGTGTGTCATCAGAAGTTGTTAAGATCTTGGAGAAATTATTTGGGACCATATACAACATTGGCCAGATGAGGGTAATGTTATCTGTGAGAGTCAACAAGGATTTGTGAGGGGATGCTCTTGGTTAAGTAATATATCAGCTTTTTATAATAAAGTTACAAGAGCAGTGGATGAGGGAAAGGCATATATTGCCATTTGCTTGGATTTAGCGAAGGCATTGACAGGGTGCCACATGATAAGCTGATATTTAAGTTGCAGCACATGGTTTGGATGTCAGGTTGGTGAACTGGATTCAGGATTGGGCGTCCGATAGGTATCAGAGAGTTGTGTATGGTGGGGCAATTTCAATGAGGCAGAGGGTTACAAGTGGGGTCCCACAGGGCTCAGTACTGGGACCTGTATTGTTTAACCTTTATATCAATGACATTGTCAGTGGATTGCAGGGGGATGTTCAGTTGCTTGTGGATGATGCGAAGCTGGGAAGGGCTATTAGTAATAGTGCAGATGTGGTAGCCATTCAAGAGGATTTGAATAAGCTAGATAGATGGGCAAATGAATGGGGGTATCGGTTTAATGCAACAAAATGTAAGGTTTGAGACACATCAATGGATCACTTCATATTCCATTAGAGGAGTTGTACTGGAGGAAGTAGGAGAGACAAGAGATCTGGGGTTGATGATTGATAGAAACCTGAAATTCAAGGGACACATTGCAAAGGTGGTGAAGGTAACACAAAGGATTGCAGCAATAATGAGAAGGATGCTGACCAGTAGAGATAAAAGAGTTATCATTCCGTTGTATAAGACTCTGATCAGACCACATTTAGACTATTGTTCTCAGATTTGGTCCCCACGATTTGAAGGGGATAAATTAACTGTGGAAAGGGTACAGAGGTAGATAACAAAGACAGTTTCAGGACAGTACAATGTTAGTTATGAGGATCAGTGTTGGACTGCCGAATTTTGTTGATAGAAGGAGATGTGATATCATTGAGACTTTTTAAACTGTTGAGAGGTGTTACTGGGTCAACAGTGGGGAGTTCTTTCGTTTGGTTGAACAGTGGGAAGGAGTGATGACAAGGGGCCATCCGTGGAAGTTACGAAAGGAAACTGTGAGCTAGAGGGTGAGGAGTGGTTTCTTTGCATGTAGGATGGTTGAACTGTGGAATGCATTGCCTGATAATGTGGTGAGAATGAGAACGGTCAATGAGTTTAAGGAGTGGTATGATAGACTTTGTTTCCTGGGAGGGACCTCCCACGTTGAAGCTTGATAGACTTGTATTTCCTAGAAAGGACCTCCCACGATGAGTCTTTTGACTCATCGTGGGAGGTCCTTTTTATTATAGAATTATTATTTATAGAATTATTATTCTTATTTAGGCCTCCACGATGTATTTCTGGGAAATACATCGTGGAGGCCTAAATAATAATAATAATTCTACACAAAAACTTATTCTGTTATAAGACCATCGGTTTAATACACATATGTACAAGAACGCTGACTAGTTTCGCTAGCATACTGTATTATATACTGTAATAAACAAAAACTTATTCTGATTATTAGACCATCAGTTTAATACACATTTACAAGAACGCAGACTAGTATGCTAGTGAAACGAGTCAGTGTTCTTGTACATATGTGTAATAAACTGATGGTCTTATAATCAGAAAAGTTTTTGTGTTTATTACAGTATATAAAGATCAAATATGAATAGTCTAAATAATAATTCTACCTGGCAGAAACAAAGATTAACTTTATTATTATTATTACCCAAGATCCCATGGAGTCAAAGACTCATCTAGGAGTTCCTTTTATCACACACACAGCTCATCATACCGTGCTTTAAGCATACTCAAATTCTCTGCAGACACCACACTCTCAGGTGAGGCATTCCATTCATTCACAACTCTGCATGAAAAAACCCTGCTTCTCACTCCCCTACTCTCACCCTTTTTATAGTTTTGAGGGATGACCTCTGGTTCTCCCCTGATCTCCCATTATTTTCTGTAGAACCTCTCCAGCATTGATCCTATAACAACCCCTTAATAACTTGTAGGTCTCTATCATATCTCCCCCTCTTACTCCTGTCCACGAGACTCTGTAAGTTGCATATTCTCAATCTTTCTTCATACTTGACATTCCAGAGGTTAGAAAGTACCATAGTCAGTCACCTCTGGACCATTCCAACATCTCTTCATTCTTCTGAAACCCAGATGACCAAATCTGGGCACAATCGTCCATGTGTGGCCTAATCAAAGCCTTATAAAATGGAACAAGAATCTCCCTACATCTACAAGTCAGTGTCCTCTGCATCATTCCCAGAAGCCTTAGTGTTGTCTTCACAATTTTGGCTATGTCTCCCCTAAATCTCAGATCGTTATCTACTTTCACTCCCTGGATCTCTTATTTCCTCCACCTTCGACAATATATCCTCACCAAGCATAAATTCTGCATTCCGATTTTTGTTTTCCAGATTTTAAAATCCTACATTTTGCAACATTGAATTCACATCCCCATTCCCTCGATTTATTCAAGTCTTCTTACAAGGCCACAACATCTCTACTCTTCGTGGTTCGTCCCAACCTTTCATCATCTGCAAACAAACATTATCTCCATCCAAATCTTCACCAATATCATTACTATACAAGTTAAACAGTAATGGCCCTAAAACAGATCCCTGAGGCACTCCACTAGTGACTTTCCTTTTCCTGGATATTGCACCCCCATACACAACTTGTTGATACCTATCAGATAGCCAGTCTCCAATCCAATGCACTAATCTAATATCCAACCCCATCTGCTCTAGTTTGACTGTCAACTTATCATGAGGTACTCTATCAAAAGCTTTTGCGAAATCCAAGTATATTACTGTGTATCCTTCTCCTCTGTCCAAGGAAGCAGTCACTTTATTGTAATAAGTAAGTAGATTACTAAAACATGACCTCCCTTTAGCAAATCCATGCTGTCCAAGGATAATACCATTGTTATCAACCCAACTCTGGATCCTAGTTCTCACAAGCTTCTCCAACAACGTAACCACAACACCTGACACACTGATAGGCCTATAGCTTGATGCTTGAATTCGATCACCTCCTTTATGAAGTGGCACAATCTTGCCCTCCTTCCAATCCTTAGGAACTTGACCCACTGCAAAACTTGTATTAAAAAATATGACCATTCTTTCAAAATACATAGTGATATATTATCAATTCCCACAGCCTTATTTACATCTAGTTTACTCAACTCCCCATACACCTCTTGCTCACTTACAGTCAGTCTCTCTCTTCCCCATCATCAACTGCTCTCAATCTCTCCATGAAGTCACATTCACAAGATTGAAAGACCTTTATGAACTGCCCATTAATATTTCCACCACACCTTCTGCAACAGCTATCTTTATACCATTTTCTCCAGTCAATGTTATCCTTCCATAATCATTCTTTCTTTTGCTGGCTACATATCGAAAGAACTCTTTAGGATTCTTTTTGGCTTCATTAGCTAACTGCTGTTCATACCTCTCTTTAGCTACCCTCACCAACCATGTCACCCGCCTTGTCAGGTCTTTGTAGTTCTCATGGAATTGGTTATTTCCATGAGAACTACATTTCCATAATGTCCTTTTTCTCTGTATTACATGCTTAATCTCTATATTAAGCATGTGATACAGAGATTAAATAAGGTAGGTATATTTCACACACTTACCTTATTTAACCTCCTCACCCTTGGAATACATTTAGACATTCCATCTACTAGATAGTTTCTGAAAATCCCCCAAGCTGCATGCATTGATCTCTTTTCCAGCTAACTCCTCATTCCATGCTACACCTGCATGCTGTCTCCTGAGCTCTTCATAATCACCCCCCCCCCCTTGTAGTTCCACATATACCCTTTTCTCATAGAGATCCTCACGCTGCTGGCAACCACCAAGGTATTCACCCCATGATCACTCTCACCAATTGGTGGGTGATTTGATACCTCATTTATAATTACATCCTCTGATGAGACGACCAAATCCAAGATTCTCAGTCCTCTGGTGCCCTCTGTTACATACTGTCTGAGGTAGTTATCCTCAGACAGTAAAAAATGGCTTCAGACTTGGGGCCATTTCAAGAAATCATTTTCTTTACTTCCAGTTGCTATCTCATCATTCCAGTCTATACTATCATAATTAAAATCGCCCATAATGATCACTCTTTTCTTATTTGCTTGACTAATTTGATTATACATTTCATATTAAAACATATTTTCTTGACCACGAAAACTATGGAAATGACTTCTATTGGGATTTATTGATCAAGTGTATTTTGGAAACAAAATGAATTATCTCCAAGATGAATTTACCACTGTTCGCTACCACTGTAGCGAACAGTGGTAAAGGCAATAATAATGATAGAAATATATAGAGAAGAAGATTGAACGATAACAATTGGTGCAAATGACAGGACTTGATTGAGTAAGGTTTTAGGTAAGAAGGATAGATTAAATAAACAACTATATTAAATCTTATAGAATCATCAATATAACAACAGACAACAATACAACAACCAAGGATTAATTTTGCCCGAGATCTGAAAGACCCTTATTAGATCTCTAAACATACAAGAACTAAATTATAGTGCCAATTATAGAACATTCCTAAATAATAACAAGTGAGATCATGCACACACTTTGTATTGTACGCGTTCTGTTTTGTCAAATATAATTGGAATCGGTTGATTTATAGTTTGTACAGTTTTTAGCTTTAAGTGCCTTATATCAGTTATGTACCCTGAAGATGCCAAAAGCCTTAGTTGGTGAAACTAATTGGTATAACATATTTGTTTCCAAAATATACTTGATCAATAAATCCCAATAGAAGTCATTTCCATATACATTTCATAGTCACTACCATCCACATTTCCTTGTCTATAACAACATCCAACCAAGTATTTCATTCCATTCACCTCTATCTCACACCATACTGCCTCAAAACTACTGGCACTATTTCCCTCTTGCATCTCTACTTTGGACATAACTCTTTCTCTATCATCAATAGCACTCCCCCTTCCTTTTTACCCCTTCTATCCTCATGAAACACATCATATCCTTCTATCTCTATTCCTATCAGGATGTCATCCTCATCTAACCATGTCTCACTTATTCCAACAATTTTTGGGTGAATAGACAATTAGTGCAACTATTTCATCTGTCTTGTTTCTTACACTTCTAGCATTTGTATATAAACACAACAGCTCATTCCTGGATCTACAGCTAGTTCCACTGACACCACTCATTCGATATGATCTCTCCATGCTCGACTGGGGCCATTTCCCTTTCCTCTTATTCATTTTAGACCCCCTCTTCAATTCCAACTGTTTCCTCTTGATTCCCAGTCATTCCATTCCTTTCCACACATGCTCTCATATCATCTTGGAGTATCTACCTTTCTCATGCTGTGTACCCCTGTCCACCCTGAGCCTCTCCATTTCCCTGTTCATCTTGCACACCCATTCTCTCATTTTCCATACTCATGCCCCTTATTTCCTCATCCATAACACCTCTTCAATCTCTCCTATCGTACTCCACATCACTTCCCACTTGATCTGATTCATTCTCTGTACTCACTTCTCTACCTTCCAGCAATGGTCTCTCCAAGCAACTCACACCATAACCATTGAAATGCAGTCCATCACTCCCATACAGTTCACCTTGTCCTTCAAACTCATTCCACACATTAACAAATTGTACTCCCCTCTCCTCAGCACATTTCAGCCAACATATCATTCATAATCCTTGCTCTCCACCTCATCTCACCACAGTCATGCCTAGGCAACACGCTTACTACCCTTCCTGTCATACTATTCTCTTTTATCTGTCTAAGCAGCCTCCTGTAGTTTCTGTAGTTTTTTTAGGATTGCCTTATGTGAAATATATCTGATATCACTTAATTCTGCAAATATTATTAGTGTGAATTTGTCTCCATGACTTCTCAGATTTCAGAGCAGGGTGTGTGAATTGTATTTCTAACACTGAAATACAACCACAACAGAAAAATTACATCAACGCAAATTATTATTTATGTTAATGTAACGTTATAGTGCTTAAAAGCAGAACCACTGTTCTTTTTGAACATTCTGATTTTATATAGTAGAATACTATAGAGCAAAAGAGTTGGTGTTAGTAGGAATGAATGATTTGAAAGAGAACAAGAAGAATGTGAAAATGTATATCAAGAGGTTGTTAAGGAGAGTAAAAGATAACAGAGTGATAGGAAAGGTGGTCAGTGTGTCACCCAGGCATGAGATAAGGCTGTAAGCAAAAGTCAGGACTGATAAGCTAGAAGAGTATGCAAGAGGAAAGTAATGCATTTTGTGAATGTGGGATGATTGTGAGGGATGGATGGAACTGTATATTAGAGTTGGACTGCATTTAAATGTTTTGTTATGAGTCAGCTAGAAAAACTGTTGCTGAAAAAGAGAGTAATGAAAGCCATCAGTGTCTGAAATCAGTGGAATAAAATTGTTGCATTAATCGAGGACATTTGCCCAAATGTGGGAATAAGTGAGAAATAGCTGGATTAAGATGACATCCCAACAAGAATAGAGGATATGTTTTTTCATGAAGATGGACAAGGGCTGAAAGGGAAGAATGTTGTTGGTAGCAGAGGAGTTATACCAAACCAAGGTGGAAATGCAAGGAGAAAATAGTGGCAGTAGGTTTGAGGTAGAGGTGGACAGGATTGAAATATTTACTTTTGTTCCTATAGGCCTGTTAATGTGGAGGGATATGTATAGATAATTTAGCCTAAAAAATAAGAAAATAATAATCATTATGGATGATTTTAATTATGATTACATAGATTGGAATGAAGATACATCATCAGGGGCAAATAGAATGAATTTCATGAGTTTTTGAGAGTCAATTACCTTAGACCAGTATTTCCCAACTTTTTTTTGGATCATGCCCCACCTCAACGCCTCAAAGATTTTGATGTCCCCACCCCCTCGCCAACAATGGTGAGTGCTTTGAGTATATCAGTGATGAATGCAACATCATTTTCTAATTGCCCCCCAAAAATATTCCAATTTGCAATTGCCATTGAGAAACACTGCCTTAGACAGTATGTAATAGAGGGCACACAAGGATCTTAGATCTGATCATTTTATCAGACGATATTCTAAATGGTGTCAAATCTTCCTCCATTTGGGGAAAGTGACCATGAAGTGATCACTTGAATGGTAGCCAGACATATGAGGACTTCTGCAAGAAAGGGATTTATATGGAACTCTAAAGCTGGTGATTATGATAAACTTGGGAGATGGCTTGCAGCTATATCATGGACTGAGAAATTCAATGAAAAGGAGATTAATGCTGTTTGGGTCCTTCACAGTAACTATCTGGCAGAGGCAATGCCAACTGGAATTTGAATACATTTAGCATTTCAAAGGTCAAGAGGTTAGATAAGATTAATATGATTGAGAGACTGAAGAAGTGGATATGAATGGGGAAGTGAGTGGTATGAGTATAGAAAATGAGAGAATGGGTGTGCAAGAGGAGCAGGGAAACGGG
This sequence comes from Typopeltis vanoorti, assembly GCF_054136105.1. Lineage (NCBI taxonomy): Eukaryota > Metazoa > Arthropoda > Arachnida > Uropygi > Thelyphonidae > Typopeltis > Typopeltis vanoorti. The sequence goes on from NC_143552.1 coordinate 47,459,605, forward strand.
GAGACTCAGGGTGGACAGGGGTACACAGCGTGAGAAAAGTGGATGCTCCAAGAGGAGGTGAGAGCATGTATAGGCAGGAAAGAAATGGGATGACTAGAGATCAAGAGGAAACAGATGGAATTGAAAAGGGTTCTAAAATGAAGAAGCAGAAAGGGAAATGGCCCCAGTCCAGCATGGAGAGATCACATAGAGTGAGTGGTATCAGTGGAACTAGCTGTAGATCCAGAAATGAGCTGTTGTGTTTGTTGTGTGCTAGAAATATAAGAAACAAGGCGGATGAAATGGTTGCACTAATTGCGTCTGTTCGCCCAAAGATTGTCAGAATAAGTGAGATATGGTTAGATGAGGACGACATCCTGACAGGAATAGAGATGGAAGGGTATGATATGTTTTGTGAGGATAGACGGGGTAAAAAGGGAGGGGGAGTGCTATTGATGATAGAGAAAGAGTTATGTCCATACAAGGTAGAGATGCAAGAGGGGAAATAGGGCCAGTGGTTTTGAGGCAGTATGGTGTGAGATAGAGGTGAATAGAATCAAATACTTAGTGGGATGTTGTTATAGACCTGGTAATGTGGATGGTGGTGATAGTGAAATGTATAGTCAAATTAGCAAAGCATATAAGAAAAGGGTGATCGTTATGGGTGATTTTAATTATGGCAATATAGACTGGAATGAAGAGATAGTAACTGGAAGTAAAGAAAATGAGTTTCTTGAGTTTTTGAGGGATAACTACCTCAGACAGTATGTAACAGAGGGCACACGAGGATCAAGGGTCTTGGATTTGGTAATCTCATCAGAGGATAATTATAAATGAGGTATCAAATCATCCACCAATCGGTGAAAGTGACCATGAGGTGATTACCTGGGTGGTTGCCAGCAGTGCACCTGTGAGAAAAGGGTATATGTGGAACTACAAGGGGGTGGGGGGGATTATGAAGAGCTCAGGAGACAGCTTGCGAGTGTAGCATGGAATGAGGAGCTAGCTGGAAACGAGATCAATGCAGCTTGGGGGATGTTCAAAAACTATCTAGTAGATGCAATGTCTAAATGTATTCCAAGGGTGAGAAGGTTAAATAAGGTAGGTGTGAGATGGATGAATAAAGAGATCAAGCATGCGATACAGAGAAAAAGGGCATTGTGGAGGCAGCATAAGAGAAGTTGAAGTAACCAATTTCATGAGGTCTACAAAGACCAGGCTAGGAGGGTGACTTGGTTGGTGAGCGTAGCTAAAGAGAGATATGAACAGCAGTTAACTAATGAAGCCAAAAAGAATCCTAGGGAGGTCTTTCGATATGTAGCCAGCAAAAGAAAGAATGATTATGGAAGGATGACATTGATTGGAGAAAATGGTATAAAGACAGCTGTTACAGAATGTGTGGTGGAGATACTTAATGAGCAGTTCATAAAGATCTTTCAATCTTGTGAATGTGACTTCATGGAGAGATTGAGAGCAGTTGATGATGGGGAGGAGAGACTGACTGTAAGTGAGTAAGAGGTGTTTGGGGAGTTGAGTAAACTAGATGTAAATAAGGCTGTGGAACTTGATAATATATCACTGTGTATTCTGAAGAATGTGCCAGAGAGTTGACACCTGCCTTGACATATTTTTTTAATACGAGTCTTGCACTTGGTCAAGTTCCTAAAGAGTGGAAGAAGGGCAAGATTGTGCCACTTCATAAAGGAGGTGATCGAACTCAAGCATCAAACTATAGGCCTATCTCTGTGTCAGGTGTCGTGGTTAAGTTGTTGGAGAAGCTTGTGTGAACTAGAATCCAGAGTTGGGTTGACAACAATGGTATAATATTTGATGGACAGCATGGATTTGCTAAAGGGAGGTCATGTTGTAGTAATCTACTTACTTATTACAATAAAGTGACTGCTTCCTTGGACAGAGGAGAAGGATACACAGTAATAAACTTGGATTTCACAAAAGCTTTTGATAGAGTACCTCATGATAAGTTGACAGTCAAACTAGAGCAGATGGGGTTGGATATTAGATTAGTTCATTGGATTGGAGACTGGCTATCTGATAGGTATCAACAAGTTGTGTATGGGGGGTGCAATATCCAGGAAAAGGAAAGACACTAGTGGAGTGCCTCAGGGGTCTGTTTTAGGGCCATTATTACTATTTAACTTGTATATTAATGATATTGGCGAAGATTTGGATGGAGATATTCAGTTGTTTGCAGATGATGCAAAGTTGGGGCGAACCATAAAGAGTAGTGTTGTGGCCTTACAAGAAGACTTGAATAAATTGAGTGATTGGGCACGAAAATGGGGATGTGAGTTCAATGTTGCAAAATGTAAGGTTTTAAAGTTTGGAAAACCAAGATGGGATGCAGAATTTATGCTTGGTGAGAATATATTGTTGGAGGTAGAGGAAATAAGAGATCTGAGGGTGATAGTGGATAAGGATCTAAAATTTATGGGACACATCGCCAAAATTGTGAAGACAACACAAAGACTTCTGGGAATGATGCGGAGGACACTGACGTGTACAAGTAGGGAGATTCTTGTTCCATTGAATAAGGCTTTGATTAGGCCACACATGGACTATTGTGCCCAGATTTGGTCACCGGGTTTTCAGAAGGATGAAGAGATATTGGAAAGGGTCCAAAGGCGACTGACTAAGGTAGTTTCTGACCTCTGGAATGTTGAGTATAAGGAAAGATTGAGAAGATGTCATTTGCAGCGTCTGGTGGAGAGAAGGAAGAGGGGGAGATATGATAGAGACCTACAAGTTGGTAAGGGGTTGTTATAAGATCAATGGTGGAGAAGTTCTACAGAGAATAGTGGGAGATCAGGGGAGAACCAGAGGTCATCCCTGGAAACTGTATAAAGAGGGTGTGAGTAGGGGAGTGAGAGGCAGGTTTTTTTCGTGCAGAGTTGTGAATGTCTTGCCTGAGAGTGTGGTGTCTGCAAGGAGTTTGAGTGTGTTTAAGACATGGTATGATGAGATGTTTGTGTGATAAAAGGACCTCCCAGATGAGTCTTTGACACTATGAGGTCTTGGGTAATAATAATAATAATAAGACAGGTGCGAAATGGATGAATGAAGAGGTGATGTATGCACTCTGGAAGAAGGGGGCATTATGGGGGCTGCACAAGATAAGTGGTAATAATCAATTACACGAGGAGTACAAAATGCAGGTGTGAAAGGTGGCTTGCTTGGTAAGGTTAGAAAAAAGTGCAGTATGAGCAGCAGTTAGCTAATGAGGGGGTTAAAAAAAAAAAAAAGCCCAGGGAGTTCTTTGATACATGCCAAAGAGAATGAATGATTATGGAAAGATGATATTATTGGTAAAAATGGTAGTATGATAACCACTGTGGAGGATATAATTGAGACATTAAAGAAGCAATTCATAAAGTTATTTGATTCTCATGAATATGACATATGCAGAACTTAATTCATTAGGAGGGGTAGGGGCAGGCACTGATGGTGAGCATGTGGTATATTAAGAGTTGAGTAAACTTGATGTGAATAAAGCTGTAAGGCTTAATGATATATCAGGGAATGTTCCAGGGGAGATAACAATAGCATTCCTTTTTAATATGAATCTTAGATGAGGAATTGTTCTACTTTACACACTAACCACTCAGCCTGGTTGGCCGAGCAGCCAAAAAAGGCTGGGGGTTTGGGCATGGATGGTTGCGATTGTCCATTAAAATACCGGTGGTGGTGGTTGGCAGTAGATGCTGTTGGTGTAGATCAGCGTTTCCCAAATTTTTCCTACGGCGGAACTTCACAAATTATGAAATTTTTAATGGAACACCTGTTTAGAGTCATAGCATTTAAAACCGTTCCAGGCTCATTAATATTAATTTTGATAATTTTTCACGTAACACTTATTCACTTTCCATGGAACATAATTTGGGAAACCCTGGTGTAGACGATGCCATTTGCTATAGTTGGTGGACTGAGTGATGAAGACAGAGAATAGTAGAGTAGGTGCCCTACCTTGATGAGTCTTTGGACTTCTTGGAGGCATCACATAATAATAATAAAGGAGATGAGAAGACCAAGGCTTTGAATTATAGGATAATTTGTGTGCTTGTTGTAGTTAGTGTTAAAGAGGTTAGTTGGGACCAAGAACAATAGCAGCATTATCTTTGATGGACAGCATGGGTTTGCTAAAGGAGGATTGTGTTTTAGCAATCTACTTAAATATAATAACAAAGTGAACAAATGCATTGAACGGCTCTTCTTGTACTCCCCTTTTTTTTAATTACAGTATGATTTTGTTCTCAGATCATGTGAAAGTATGATTATGATTCATGATAGAGTCATCTGAAAATTTTGTGATTGCCTAATTTAAAAATTTACTTAAATTGATATTTTACATATTTAATTTACTTATACACATTAAAAAAAATTTCCCTTTCCTATAATGGCTTTCAACTTTTTTTCATTTAGTTGTTATTATTACATAGTGTTCTCAAGGTTCTGGTGCTTGTCCTGATACGAAACTTGGAGGATTTCAAAACGCAGAATTAATTTTTTCTCAGAAGGTGAATGAAATACTAAAAGTTACATACAAGAAACCCTTGATGTCAAGTAGGTATTTAGAGATTACCATTATGAAGGAATTTCAGGCTTAAAACCTTTTTGTTTATTTAATGCTATAATTTTAGAAAGCTTATTGTAAGATCTGTTAGTATTTTTAAGGACGCACTTCATCTAAATGAGGAAATGAAGATTTTAAGAATAAAATGTTAAAGACAAATAATGAATTGTCCTAGTTGGTCAGAGAGTGGATAACACTTTCATTTCCCAATGCATGGATATTTGCGAATGTCTTTTGGTGGAAGACAGTTTTCATTTCCAGTATTAGACTTCTATCCTGCTTATTATTCTTGAAAGAGTTCCATGTTGTTTGGCCTCTAGAATATTGACGTCTGGTTTGTTTAACCTAGTGGTTCTTAACCTGGGCGGTAGTGCCCTTGGGGGGGGGGGGACAGTAAGTGTTATAATACTATTATTATCATCCCCAAGACCTCATGGAGTCAAAGACTCATCTGGGAGGTCCTTTTATCACACATACATCTCATCATACCATGTCTTAAACACACTCAAACTCCCTGCAGACACCACACTCTCAGGCAAGGCATTCCAATCATTCACAACTCTGCACGAAAAAACCTGTCTCTCACACCCTCTTTATACAATTTCCAGGGATGACCTCTGGTTCTCTCCCGATCTCCCACTATTTTCTGTAGAACTTTTCCAGCATTGATTCTATAACAACCCCTTACTAACTTATAGGTCTCTACTACTAATATAATAAAAGCAAAAAATTGCATACTTAATCTAGTATCGCTATTTATATTGTATGTTTGGCAACACTGTTTAGAATGTTGTATATCTGGCGATTCAAATTTATTTGCTACTTAGTTTTTAGAATTTTTACCTTGAAAGTTAAGTGATTGGGCTACTTTTTTGGACTGAATTTTCTACAGTGAAAATAATTAATTTGGACTATTTTTAGCAGAATCCACTACACTTATAAACTTTATCTGCTACTTTTCCAAACATCTCTCTGACAACCCTTATTTGCAGTTTACATCTAGCCCATGGTATTATGTGCATTGTGCTTCATTGATATTGTGTAGCACTATAGCCCATTAAAATTAGTGAAAAGAAAGTGTCATCAATATTCATGTGAATATTTAAAATATGGAGTAATTCTGTCTATAAATAATGAGCAGTTACCAATGTGCTTACTATGTGAAAAAACTTTTTCAAACAACGAAAGAATAAACCGTTCAAGAATGATTGAGCATTTAAAAACAGTAAAACTGGATGTGTAGTCTTTTGCGAATTAAAGACTAAATTTAAAAATTGTTGCAAAACAAAGTAACCAACAAGAGAAGGGACTTGTTGCATATTATAACTTTCAAAATTAATTGCCAAATACAGAAAAGCCACACACCATTGGCAAAACTCATCTTACCGACCATAAATGAAGTTTTAGATACGATGATTGGCCCAGGTAAAAGTAATACGACGTTGTCAATTCCTCTCATCACTAGTTCGTATCAACCAGAATTGACGAAATGGCAAAGGACATTGAAAATAAACTTTGTGATGATTTAAAAACCATAGAATTTTCTTTGCAACTCAATGAGACAACTTTATGTGACAACGAAGCTTAATTAATGTCCTACATGTGTTATATAAATACTAATAAAGAAATTATTAAACACAGTTAATAAATTAAGACAGTTATTGGTATCCTACCGCGATGAGTCTTCGGACTCCTTGGAGGTGTCAGGAATAATAATAATAATTATTGCAATTTCTATTTGCTGAACAACTGAAAATTGACACAAACAGTTTAGCATTAAAAAAAAAAATTTTTAATGCTAAAAACATTCCTCTCACAAATATTATTGCTTGTGCAACTGATGGAACACCAGCTATGATTGGTCATCACAGTGGATTTATAGCACATTTAAAAGAAGCAGTTCCAAATATCTTTACAATTCACTGCATTCTTCATAGACAGCACTTAGCTGCAAAACATCTTAGCAGTAGACCACATTAGACTTTGGCTGATGTTATTAAAGCAGTGAATAAAATAAAAGCCCCATTCATCGAATATCCGTAATTTTTGGGAACTTTGCTATAAAAATGAAGAATTTGAGTGTCTTTTGGTAACACTGAATTGAACTTAGATGGTTCTCACATGGAAACTCTGTGGCACTTTAATGATCTCTACAATACTGTTTGTGAATTTCTTAATTCACATGATGAGAACATGTGTAATGTTCTAAAAAAAAAAAAAAAAAGGTTGACATCACATATCTTTCAGATATTTTCACCAAATTAAATGAGGTGAACATCAAATTGCAGGGAAGCAACATGAATCTTATTAAAGCAGAGAGAATTATAAATGCATTTATCAGCAAATTAATATTCTATGAGCATTGCAAGACAAGATTTTCTGCAGTTTCCAAATCTACAAATAATAGATGAGGATTTAATATTAGATACAGATTTGGATTGTTATTGTTCCCATCTTCTAAAGCTGAAAGAAAACTTGATGATCAGATTCAAAGACTTCAATGAGCTTAAAATAACTAATTGGGTCATAAATCCATTTCTTTCTGATACCACTTCTGTTCATCCAAATTTATGTGAAGAATTTATTGACTTCAAAATAATTTTGAAGCTCAAGTACAATTTCAACAGCGTGGGTATGAAAGATTCTGGCCAAACATGCAATGCAAGTTATCCTCAGCTTTGGTAAGAAATAAAATTACTGCTCATTGCTTTTCCTTCTTCATACTTGGTTGAGAAAAGATTCAGCATTGTCTTACAATTGTTAGCTAAGCAGTGAAATAGATTGCAAATAAGTGAAAGAGGAGACTTGAGACTTCGTTTGTCGAACATTGAACCTGATATCAAAAAATTAGCAGGATCTCATCAGGCTCATGGTAGCCATTAATGATTGGCTTATTAAATAAAGTTTACATTTCTTTAAGTAAAAATTAATTTGTATCAGTCATTAATTTTTAATTAACTATCAGTTCAAATATGTTGATGGTAATTTAGGTTTGCCTAATAATATATTATAATTATCTTATTGAGTCATTAACCAAGTGTAAAATTGAGCAGTGGGCGCCAGGCATACGAATAGTTGAAAGGGGAGTGCCAGGCAAAAAAAAAAAAAAAAAAGGTTAAGAACCACTGGTTTAACCCTTAGCCTCTCCACAGTGCTAAATGTACCTTGATATTACATGAATGGATCAATATAAATAAAAATGAAACTAAAAGGGGACAACAGTTATACTGTTCACATCATAGTATGGTAGGTAAGTAGGCTATCAGGATGTTGGGCTTGGGAGAAAATAAATTTTCTGTACCATAATCTATATATTTTAAAAATATCACATCAAAAGTTTAAACCTGATCTTTAACAGCTTGAAAATTACCTCTTACCAAACCTATTCCAACCGAGAGAGAGAGAGAGAGAGAGAATACTAAATTATAAAGCCAATATCCTCGCATCAATCCTTCTCAAAATATGGATTTTGTTACAGCTGTTTGCAGAAGTCCTTACAGATGCCACCTACCTTTGCAAAAGCTCCAAATTTCCCTTCCTTATTATTTCCTTAGCAATGCTAGAATACTTAAGGGCTCTGTTTTCATTCACATTCTTTCTTCTGTACATTGACTTTCTCTCGCTAAGCTCAGATTGTATCCATAGTGTTTACAGATAACAGTACATTCTTCTTCTCCTTTATTTGATATTACCCTAAGGAGTTCTTTCAATATGTAGCCAGCAGAAGGAGAAATCAATTATGGAAGGATGATATTGTTCAGTGACACTGGTAAAAGGATATCTACTGTAGAGAATGTGGCTGAGATATTAAATGAGCAGTTCATAAAGATACTTCATCCTAATGATTGTGACATTATACAGAGTTTGAGTGTGGTGGAAAGGAAAGAGAGACTGAGTGTGAGTGAGCAGGACTAGATTTAAGAGGTCATCGTGGGCATGTGCTAGAACTTTTACGAGCGCCCCCCCCCCTACTGGATAAATTTTAGGTTATCTATACTCAGGAAGAGGCCCTAAATTGTAGCTTGTGCATAAATCTGGTCCTGAGCAGGACATGTATGCAGGGGGGGGGCTGAGTAAACTTGAGGTTAATAAGGTTGTGGAACTTGATGATACTGCAGATTTCAGTTAATTTGTCCACCAGTTAATTGGAGCAGTTGTTTTTTTGGGACAAGTCCAGAACAACAAAAACAAAATGAGCATATAACAAGAATTTGCTTTGTGTATTTGGAGCACATTATTGTTTAATTGGGCTGGCCAGTAGAGATTGTGTTACCATATTTTGTTTTTATAATTTCAACACCCCCCCCCCCAAAAAAAAAAAAGATTTGACACTTTCTGACAAAATTGATTTACTTAAACAAATTAAAAGATAACTGGTTAACCCTAGTCATTATCAACTAGCTAAGATAATGGGAGTTCCAAAATCTACAATCTCGTACCAGATAAACTTGAAGAAAAAGAATGGCCACTATTGTGAAAAACAGGGAGTGAGCTTCCAAAGAAATGAAAATGTGAAGATAAGGATTCAGTGATGAGGTGTGCATGAGTGGTCCAGTGCTGATCCAAAGTGATCCAAAATTTTAGCTAATAAGCTTCACAATGAGTTCAGTGCAAGAGATGGATGGTTGCTGTAACATAAATTGCAGTTTAGGATTCATTTCAAGAATGCACACAGCAAGGAAAACAGCACTAATGTAAGTGCCATGACAGAATTCAGCCACGACAAAATGCGTGGATGACATCCGAAATTTTTAAGAACTGGCTTGAGTTGGAACCTGAAAGATTGAATAAGTGCCTACACGGGACACTAGAAAATTTATTGCTAGATTACAACTCAGTTTCATGCAGGAGGGCAATGGTACAAATGTACCAGATACATGTATTGACTTCATTCAGTTGCATTTAAAAAAACAAGCTACACTCAATAAATGAAAAACTTGTCTTTTGTCTTATGTGCAGTCACCTTTAAAACTCTTCATGTGCAACTTCATGTAATTGGCATAGCTGCTTATCTGGGCAAAACTGTGCCATTCCTAATGTAGCATGATTAACAAATCCACTATATATTACATGCTTTGAAGGAGCTGACATCTACCTTGACATACTTATTTAATGCGAGTCTTACATTGGACCAAGTTTCAAAGGAGTGAAAGGAAGACAAGATTGTATTACTTCATAAAGGAAGTGACAAGACTCAAGTTTCAAATTATAGGTCAATCTGTATGTCAGATGTTGTGGCGAAAGTATTCAGAGAGGTTAGTGAGGAATGAAACCAAATTGAATAAAACTGTGGGCTACTAAAGGGCTGCCAATGCACAATATGTAGCCTCTCAGTCAAGTTATTCCTATCTTCCAGTAGTGTAGGCTGTTTCCACAAACAGGGCTCTGGTAAACCTGGTGAGCATTGCTGCCAAAAATGTATATCTTCCCTAGTTGGAGGAAATGCCAGTTAGACTTCTAGGTGGTAGATGTAATTCATCATCTGGTGAAATACCACCACCTTCCTTATTAGAGACCTGAAGTAGCTGCAGCCATGTTTAGTCGCTAGCAGCAAGGGTTCCAGTTTCTGTACACCCATAGCATTCCTTGTCTCCAAAAAACAACTTGGTGTCTTTTTCATTCTATACATCTGTACAATTCCTAACACTATATAAATCACAAATTCAAATAGAATATCTTAGAGCAGTGGTGATATTAGGAGCCAAAAGATAAGTTGCATTTAAAAATAAGTGGTGACATTTAATTTAATGGCAGGTAAATTAAACATATGGGATTTTGGTTGCTGTAATATGTAAGAGGCATTTGTTGTGAAGAATGAAAGATTTTTGGAAGGAAAGACTGATGGTATGCATTGCCACAAGTGTTTGAAAAGTTAGTGCAAGAAACATGAGAGCAGAGAGTTTAATGTTGAAAGGTAAGAAAATACAAGTGTGAATGTTGGTGAGGTAGTTGTAAGTAAAGTGGTGAAAGCAGGCAAGGATGCATGTAGTACGATTAACAGCAAGGAGAAAATGAAGAGAATGACCAGATGATAATGAGATAGCATGCTGTTGTGCAGTCTTTCATGGCACAAAATTCCATGAAAGACTGCACAACAACAAAATGTGAGATAGAATGGATGGAAAAAGTTTTGCTTCTGCCATACCACTCACCAATAGTATGGCAGAGAAGCAAAAGAATGGAGAGATGTGGGAGAAGAGTGTGAAATAGGAAGAATAAGAAGACTTTGATAAGAGGAATGCTTGAAGACAGTGTGACAAAATTGTGTTTCCTTGGGATAAAAATTGAGGATGTTAGCAATGCAATTAGGATGCTCTTCTCATCTCTGCATTATTATACCTGAATAACACTTTTTCTCTCTCTTCTGCCTCTCAAGGTCATTCATACCCACTGTCATAATCATCTCATCCACTCTTTCACCTCATTTAATTACTATATTCACCATTCTTCAAAGCAAACACTTCTCTAGCATTCTATTTTGCACTTTATGGATCATCAAATCTCCATGTGTACCTGCACTTCTCTCCCTTCTTACAATTTCCTCTCTTTGCTCTCCCACTTACCTTCCTTCCTGTCACCTATCCATTTTAAGCTTCTGCACTGCCTTGCCTTCCTGGAAGATTTGCAGCATGCAGAATTGTCAGTTAAGAAAGGATATATGTGGAATTACAAAGCAAGTGATTATGACACACTGAGAAGTCAGTTTCAAACAGTTTAATGGCATAAGAATTTGGAGAGAACATCGTGGAAAAACATCATTGTTAAAAAAGTGAAACATGATGTCATTATATATTAATAGGGTTGACGAGTTTAAAATATTTTAAGTTAAAAACTTTAAAGAAAAACATAGATCTAATCCAAGGAATTAAAAAATTAAAATAAAAGTCTTAATATGTTATAATAAAAAGTATATATAACGTTATAAATTCAGATCTGAATTTGTAATCCAGGTCACAGCTTCAGGAGCCACTTGTAAAAAGTCATTCCAGTCATTCTGATAAGCATTCTTTTACAATATGTTGCATAGTCTGTCGTGGAGCACCACAGTTACATATTGGAGATGTAACTGTGGTGCTCCATAGGCACCTATTTGGCAGCCTAGGATGTAAACTGGGATTTCAAAGTGTTATCATTTCCCACATTTTGTAAGTTTAATGCAATCATATTTATTCAAATTAGGGCGATTTCTGAGAGCAGCTGTGGATCCTAAAAATATTTCTCTTCTAAATTTACTGCACTGGAGCATGATAGTCTTTTTTCCAATGGATTCTCTAAGCCGTATCCAAAGCCTGGTCTGTGAGGACTGATTGACTATAGTCATGACTGCAGATGTATTTATGTTCTTCTGTGTAAATAGTGGCTGATCTTCCTGTCTGTCTATAGTAAGCCACCTGGCATGAACAGGGAACTCTGTATACTCCAGGAACTGAGAGAGAGAGAGATGTGATTTGGTCTTTAGTAGAGCAGATTAAGGTAACTAGTTTCAAGTGGGGCTTGAAAGCCATGCAGAGGTTGTATTTCTTTAAGATGCTAGCTTTTTTTTTTCCTAAAGTACCTTAGACATAGGAGATGATTACAGCATTACTAAAATCTTTCTGGAGAAAAGGTCGAGTAATGGGGACAGATTGCTTTTTTTTTTTTTTTTCGATTCTGTGGGAACAGTAGCTATTAGATAAGGTGTGGTATATATGATTATTTTCTTCTGCAAGAGAGGGCTCATTGGAACAAAAGCTATAGGCACTACTAGGTTAGTGTTTGAATGATACTTTCACAAACTTTCCATCACTCCCCCCCCCTCGTCAGTATGATGTCTGCCTGTGCAAGTGAGCTTCTTGTATACTGAAAAGGACAGTTTACATTTGGTAGGCATTTTACCAAGGGGGTATCTAGAAAGTCTGAGCTATTATTAGTTTCCTTTTCCATGTTAAATTGGATTCTAGGGTGAGGACTGTTGAGGTGAGATTGAAAGAGTTGTGTCTGGGCCAAGAGGTCAAATAGAGAACACATCATCCACATATCTTAATGAGATAGAAGATTCAAGAGGGACTGAGGCAAGAGCTTGTTTTTCAAAATCAAAATATTTGGACTTGCATTGTGTGGGTGGCAGCCTCAGTAGCATGCCAAGTGGTGGGGAGAGGGATGAGATGGAAGAAACCCATAGAGGTACCTTCTGTTTATAAATTTTGTGCTTCCAAGAGAAATATGTGATATCAGGAGGAAATTTTTTTTATATAAGTAATAAGGTGTGATTTACTGGAATATGAACAATAAAGTGATATCAAAGCTAACCAAAATATATGTATTATTTAATGTTAAATTCTCAGTAGAAGTTTTAACATGGGTAGAGTTTTTTATATAGGATGTGATAAGACCCATGAGCCAGGTAAGAGAGCTTTCATACTGTTTTGCTAAAATTAAATATTATTTTTAATCCTTTATCAGTGCTGTTTTACTCCATTAAGCCTCTAACATGAGTTTCTCCCAGCACTTAAACCCTTTACACATGGAGCAATGCATAACATAAAGCAGATCTCTCAGCTAAGTCAAACCCGCCTTCCCATAGTGCAGACTGTTTCTGCAAACAGAGTTCTGTCAACTCTGGTGAGTATTGCCACCAATAAGTCATATTGGTCTTAAGTTGGAAGAAATGTCACCTAGATCCCTAGGTGATGACCATAACAATGAAACACATCACTGCCTTGTTTAGTGGGAATTTTTGAAGTTGCTGGTACCACATCCTGGTTCTTAGAATAGGATATATCTGGTTTCTGATGACCACTACATGTTGTGTGGGTGATAGCCTCAACTGTTAGATAATACAAGGAATTGAACCTGATGATAATGCAGCTGACAGAAAATCCAGTTGCTACTTACTCTGCCAGATAATGCCTAAATGGAATTTCAGCATTATAATATGCAAGGACACTAAATTTAACAAACTGGACAAGAGTCTAGATACTTCTGTATTTGTGAGGCTTGTCTGCAGCTCTTTCCTCCTCCTTAACATTTGATCATGCATGCCATCTCAAATAACTTCAATAAAACTGCAATAAAAAATTTTCAAAAATATCAAAAAGAATCTCCCAAAAAACAACAAAAATCCATCCAAAAATCATAAGAAATAACAAAACCCATTATAAATTATAAAAACAAAATGCATCCATATCTATTTCACCAGTATTCATGATATCAACTCCAACATAAATTATGTGTGCTACTGCTTGTATATATCTAAACCTGACCATTATTCTTAACAAAACTTCAAGTAGAATCAACAACTACTATCCATTTCAGTTTTCCGAACTCTAAACCTTGAGTCTCCTCTGTCTAAGAATTTCCTTTCCCCATTCATCTGCTTTGTCCATCACTTTCCAAATTCTGATAACCAATCTGATTGTTTCATTATTTGTCTATGAACTTCAATTTTCTGTAACTACGGATAGTCAAAAAGTGAGCTTATCTTCCTTGGACACTTAGTGTTCACAACTCAGACTAGCTATCCTTTTTTGATTATGCTGAGGGAAGTTCTGAGATATCTGCTATGATTTTTCACAAACTGCCCATTTATCCTCAGAATACCTGATAATCCTCTCCACTATCAATACACTTGATCTCTCTTAACCAGTTCTCCTTAAGAGATATATATATATATATATATATTATAGATACCAGTCGACTATAACCTCATCCTTTTCTTTGGAGTACCCTTTACCCAGGTACACTTTTAGTCTTTACTTTGCTACTACACTGGTCTTAAATGGAATAACCTGTGCAATTTCTGATCCAAAAATGGATAGGCCTTTATTCTTCATTCTTCAAGCATGTCAAAGGCAGTCCTAAAAAAAACATTATACCAAAAATGGCCCACAACCAAAACCTGTACTTCCCCCATGCAACAGCTACAAAATAAACATCCACCATTCTAGAAGAGATATCACCTAAGACAAGGCTGATATACTGGCATCATAGTTTTCTTCCAACTTCTGCATCTGATGAACAAGTACTTCCCAGTTACAAGAAGATCATAGCATGCCTCTTCTGGTCCTGATAATACAGTTGTGCTCAAAACATGTGCTCCAGAATTAACACACATCCTATATCATCTTTATAATCTTTCATGTTCATTCAGCTTTTATACTACAACATAAAAAATATACTACATTCAAACAATCCTAAAGTTATCAACCTATTTCAATCACTGCAATTCTGTCAAAAATAATGGAGCAAATCATCGGTCAAGTTTATCACTTGGAAACTCACCAGGTAATTTAGCAATCACCAATGTAGATTCTGTTACTCTTGATCCACAGAAAATCTTCTTGGCAACCTCATCTATCTTTGGACTCAAACTATGGAAAGGTTCATAGAAACTTAAGTGGTGGCTCTAGACAGGAGACAATCAGGTGGTCTGGCACAAGAGCCTTCTTATCAAATTACTAATATTATGATCTGTTGTCTAATTGGATTGCCAGTTTCCTCTCTAGTTCTTTATTACCTCTTATGGTTGATTGTCTTTCTTCATATTTCTCCACCATTAATAGAGTATCTAATCTCTGTACTTTTGAACATTATTTCTTCTATTCATAAATGGCCTTTTCTCATCAATCTCAAATCCCATCCATTTGCTGATGACACTGCACTCCCGTCCTCTTTTCATCTGACAAACCTGCAGTGCTCATACATCCCAAAGCCACAAGATCTTCCATAATTATTAAACACTGATCTTAACCATATTTCACTGGAGTGAGGACAACCTTGTCAACTTCGATGTTACAAAAATACAGTGCTGTCTTATTTCACATGAAAGACCATGCTTCATCTCCCCCCTCCATTCTGATAATACCCAGACCTCCACACAAGATTAGATCTCTTTTCCAACTTACCTCAAACCTTTCCTGAAATAAAACACATCAATTCATCGTCTCCTTGCCTTAAAAAAAAAAAAAAAAAAAAAAAAAAAAAAAAAAAAAAAAAAAAAAAACATGCAACTTCTAACACTATATAAATCCGAAATCTTCCATATCTTACAGTATTATTCTCACATTTGTGATCAGGCACCAAAGTCCTCTCTAAAAATGCTTTATACTATCCAGAAGAGAGAAATTGATTAATT
The DNA here is from genome assembly GCF_054136105.1 of Typopeltis vanoorti. Classification (NCBI taxonomy): domain Eukaryota; kingdom Metazoa; phylum Arthropoda; class Arachnida; order Uropygi; family Thelyphonidae; genus Typopeltis; species Typopeltis vanoorti. The sequence goes on from NC_143552.1 coordinate 47,475,285, forward strand.
TTGATGATTCATCTCTCAGAAACTCACTCTGGTCACTTTCTCACAAATTCTGTTTTTACTTTATGCCTCTTTTATATTTTCATGGGTGCTGTTCAGCTGAACTGGCTACCACCATTCTTCCATTTTCTTTTCTATGTGAGCCAGGAGTGCGCCAGCCATATGTGCAACGTGTGCGACACACACAGGTGCCAAAGAGGAGGAAATACTTTTAAAAAAAAAAACGTTTTTTTTTAAGTGTTTTTTTTATTGGAGGGGGGGGGGATAGGGACACCAACTAAAGTTTTGCACACAGGCACCGGACACCACTGGTGTGCCCCTGATGTGAGCAACTGTAGAATGATATTCATTCACTATTCAGCTTCAAACATATCATATCAACTTCTTATCCTATTCTTTCATTCTATCTACTTATGTTTTGGAACAATCTTCCCCTCGCAGTTTTTCATAAGGAATATTTTGGAGTTCAGAACTTTTTACTTGGACAAAGGAGTGGGGGGGGGTTCAGTTTTAATATCAATAAGTGCAAGGTGTTGCATTTTGGAGTGCAGAAATATAAGACTATGTACTATATCGACGCTGCCATACTGCAGGAAGTGGATGAAGTTAGAGATTTGGGAGTGATGGTTGACAGTAGATTGAAGTTTAGAGGGCATATTGCTAGTGTTGCAAAAGGCTGCACATTGCAATGCTGCTATGATAAGAAGTACTCTAATATATAAGGATAAGGAAGTGGTTGTGTCACTGTATAAAGCACTGGTCAGACCACACTTGGACTGTTGTGCTCAAATCTGGTCACCTGATTTTCGATGTGATGGGGAGACATTGGAGAGGGTCCAGAAGCGAGTGACTAAGACAATATCAGGACTTTGGAATGCTAGCTATAGAGAGGGGTTGAAGAGATGTAGATTACAGAGTTTGGTGAATAGGAGGAGAAAGAGAGGTAATATGATACACACATTTAAGTTAGTGAGAGGATTTGATCAGATTTTAAAATGCAGAGGGGATTATAAAAAGTGTAGAAGGTGAGAGGGGAAGAACAAAAAGTTATCCCTGGAAGTTATGTAAGGGTGAACGCAAGCACCACGTTAAATACCTCCACTATGGTAATTCAAGCCTGTCAGACCACACACTCCAAACATGTCACAGAATAGAATGGAAAGGCCAAGTCCCCTACAACATACCAAATCCTGGTTTGAAAGAAAGTTCAAAGAAGCTTATAAGATGCTGAAACATCATCCAAATCTAAACAAGAATGATGGATTAATTATTCCAAGAATTTGGAGGACCCATGTTCAACCCATATAGCATTCAGAACAACCCCAAACAGAAGAAAATCTTGACATGAGAGAACTTTAGAACTGTTTAACCTTCCTACCGGCTGAGATGGGTGAAATATCCAGACCACCATAGCATTCTGCATGGATCAAAACTTCATCGGCATTCTACCTTTTATCATGCCATTACCTCCCTCTGCCGTTAAAATCCCTTTTCATCTGCTCTAAAATCTCTTTACTGCGATTTTAGAGCCATTAGTGGATTAACTGTTAGTGCATGACTTTTGTGTCACCTGTCGTTAAGCACACTGTTTCACTTGGAATTTCCTTTACTGTCTTAAGATATTTGACATATTTGCCTCTAAAATAATTTATCAAGTTTCTTCCTGGAAATTGAAATGAATTTCATATGTGCGAAAATAATCAATCCTGAAATGACCATTGATCAGCCTTTGCAATGAATCTATATAGTAATATTAAATTTGCTTTATTTTATTCTTCAAATAAGTGCAACAGTACAGTTGCACTGGTTCTTTCACTTTACTCACAATATAGAAACAATTTTTCTCGCGAATTTTCAAATGCTTGCATTTAACTTATGTCACATATTTATTATTTTTAAATAATATTGAAATAAATATGACCTTTTGCTTTCTTTCCTAGCAAAATACCATTATATGGATCATCACATTTTTAGAAACAAATTTTTTTGTTTTGTTTTATGAACAACAAATGATGTTATATTGCATAACTCAGTTTCCGATTGCGAGTCTTTTTAGTATCAAAAATTTATATCCAATGATATTTTTGCAGGGATTCTTCATCTTTTTTTTTTTTTGGTAGGATGCACATTATGATAATATCCAGTGCTTAGCCACCATAGATATGTTGAAAATATAATATGAAAGATATCATATATGGAATGATTTAAAATGTATGCTCATTTTGAAGAATTTCTAATGCTTATGTCCCCCTCCCCTTATCCTCTCCTGGAATTCAATTACATAACCACTCTAAATTTCTACAGGTTTGAAAACTTTTCTAGATAGTATTAAAAATCTATTACTTCGTTTTACCATTTTGACAAAAGACATAAGGCAATATTTGTTGTACCCTGAAACTTCTAATTTTGTAGTATTTCTTTGCAATCTAAAATCAGCTGTTCTACTGCCTGCTGAAATGATTTGAAATTTTAGAAATACTATGCTATATTTTCACCACGTAAAATTGTCTATACATACCACACAAAAGAAAGTCCAGTAATATTATTTTGTTTCTTTTTCTTAAAATAATTTAAATATTTTTACTTCTGCTGCTGGTTGCTATTTCTGAAGTAATCTACATCTTAGAAATACTTGATAGTAATCCTCTTAGCTGGAGGAAAAGGTAAAGGCTTAGATTACTCTCGGTGCTATTGAGAAAGAAAAGAGAGAGCACTTAGCCAGAAGGGACACTAAAGTGCCTCAAGCTGTAGTGCGAGATACATCAAGAATGTCTTGTTTCGTTTTCAATTGTTGATTAGTAGACATCCTAACATAGAAAAAAATACAGACATTTCTTTTACAGGCTGATATGGTAGTTATGCTAAAATAAGTTCTTAATTTATAATGATCAGTGTCATTTTTATTATCGAAAAATTATAAATTTTTTTCATATAATTATCTTGAAAAATAGGATTTGAATTATTTTAAAAAAAAAGGAGCATATGCATAATCTTATTTATTTATTTTTTTTTTTTGGTGGGGAGAAAGGTTATAGACTTATTCAATCTGTAGATATTTCAGAGAATTTATTTTATAAATTGTTCGCAAGACAACTGTTACAAACGTAAATCACTTGGGGAATATGTCCATTCATTTTAGTGTAAATAGTAGCAAAGGTTTAGAGACTTCAACAATGTCACATATCTAAACTAGAAGAAAATGTTATATCTGCTGATGTTAGAACTCTTACATAAATAATTTTTTTTGAATGATTTCTCTATTAGTTATAATGTAATCAATCTACAAATTTTTGCCCTCTTGTATTCTACCGTAATCTTATGGGCAGTGATTTCTTCTTTGTACTACAAGAAAAAAAAATCAGATGACACAAGAAAAATATGGAGTATTTTCTTTTTCATTGGATGAGTTTACAATGTTCTTTCTTTGTGTTTTGAAAAGAAAATACAAATAATTTTTTTCTTACTATTTTTGCCATTATAACATCTGATACAATTATAAGAGTGACATTTTACCGTTTTTCTCCCACACGAGAAAAAGAAATATGACAATAATGTTGTTGATTCATCGAACTCCTGTAGCAGAAATTTTTAATACAAAACTTTGTAATTTAAATAAATAAATATAAATATATATATATATTATAAAATTGGAGAATATCTGAACTAGCAGAAAATATATACATAAATTTAAATCAGAACCATTAATTTCATTTTGTAATGACCAATTATACGGGAAACTAAGATGGTAAAAGTGCAAAGAACAGTAGATTACAATATAGAGGAAAAAAAATTTAGTGATATGATTAAAGAATTTCATGTTATTCTCTATAAAGCAAAGTGACTCAAGCACGTCCTTTAGGAAATTTGCGAGTATTCTTTGAAAACGATTTTGAACAAAAATATAATATAATCTCAAACGTCAGCAGCCGTTTTTTTAAATAATATTTCAAATAATAATTATCGTGAATTAATTTCTTCGAGAACAAAGAAAATGTTTTGTGGAGTAAGTTTTGTTGTTTTTAATGTTTTGGTTGGTGGAGAAAAAATTAGCAAAAAAAAAATTAAAAATTAAATTGGTTCTCCAAGGTAAGGCAATATTTAAGTGAAGAAACTATGCAAGGATCTTTATTTTGTCCAGGCATTAAAATTGCTTTTTTACAATAAAAAGAGAAAACAAAAATAATTTGTATATTTTAGTTTATCCAGTATAACTAAGATTCAGTTACCCAGCATAGAATGAGGAACTGCATTTCTTGTTATAGGCAACTGAGACACAGCTATGAATGCGAGATAATCTGATTAAGTGTTCTCTTCAGCGTGAGAGATTATCACACCTTCTAATGGACATGCCGGCCGAATTGCACTTCTTATCCATGTTCCTTCAACAGATAGCATGCATCATATCCAGATTTAGCTGGATGTCTATAGATAGATGTCCTGGCCGGTTTGGGGGTTAATACATTCACTGCCACGCTCCTCGGGCATAGTTTATTATCGCACATCAAGCACTTTCACTTCTTCAAGGTCAGTACAAGTAATCTCATAGCTGGCTTATTAGACAGAAATTTTGTTTCATGCACCAGCTACGAGTAATCTCTTAGCACATAAATTAAAATAAATAAATAAATAAACAATGGGAAACACATTATTATTGTCCTGTGTAGCAGGGAAAACCACCATTATTCATGGAAAATTGTTTTAAAGTGTATCATTCGTAATTTGATTTACAAATTACTGATTTTACTAGGTTAACTCGTGCTTGGCATAGGAGGTCAGTAATAGACATATGAGTATATTCGTAGTTGGCTTGTGAGGCTCATATATAATATACTATACTTTTGCCTGAATTATTTTCCTTCTACCAAGCTCCCAGACGTGCTCTCCACTTTACTCACAAGCTAAGAGTCCAAATTAAGGTGCTTATACTACAGGTTAGCTCGTGCTTGGCATAGGAGGTCAGTAATCGACATAAAAATATATTCATAGTTGCTTTTGAGGCTCATATGCCAACTACGAGTATACTCATAGTTGGCAGTGAATGTGTTAATTAATTCTGTTTTTTTTCCACCAGAGGTCAGGCTAGGGTAAATTATTATTATTATTATTGTTCCGGGAAACTCCAAGGAGTCGACAGACTCATCGAGGGAGGCCCTAACATCATGTCAAGAACAACTATTCAACATTCACACAGTATCTATCATACCTTGCCTTGAACTCATTCACGGTCGTAGCACCCACAACAGACTCTGGAAGCTTATTCCACTCGTTTACCACTCTTCAAGTAAAGAACCTAGCTCTAACACCCTTGTCAACCACGCTCTTGCCCAGCTTCCATGCATGGCCCTAGTCCTCCCACCACCAGTCATATTTTCAAAAATATCTTCTGGATCAATCTTATAAAAACTCTTCAGTAATTTGAATGTCTCAATCATATCACCCCTCCTTCGCCTATCATCCAATTTCTGCAACCCACAGATCTTCAACCTATTCTCATAAGGTTCATTCCACACACCTGCTATCATCTTGGTCACTCGTCTCTGGACCCTCTCCACTTCCTCCCCATCACAAAGAAACCCTGGTGCCCATAACCGGGCACAGAAGTCCAGATGGGGTTTTATCAAGGCTCGATACAGAGGAACAACAACTTGTTCGTCTCTGCATGTTAAAGTATTTTTCAGAAGCCAAGTGATTTGGTGAGCTGTTTTAGTTACTTTTGCAATGTGCCCCCTGAACTTCAACTCCCTATCCACCAACACTCCCAAATCCCTGGCCTCATCAATCTCCTGGAGTATGGTTCCACCAATGCGATATACTGCTGCTATTCTTTTCACTCCAAAGTGCATAACCTTACACTTTGCCACATTAAATTGACATCCATTTTTCCTAGCCCAGTCCTCCAAACTATCCAAATCATCCTGTAAAATTTTGACATGTAAAATTGTGCACTCACAATTGCTCTACCCAACTTTGCATCATCAGCAAACAAGTGAACACTTCCTCTCAGATCCTTTCCAATATCATTGATGAACAAATTGAAAAGCAGTGGTCCAAGAACAGAGCCCTGTGGCACTCCACTAGTCACAAGACGTCTTTTAGACTCCACTCCTGAATAAACCACTCTTTGATATCTCTCCTTCAACCACCCTCCTATCCATCTCACCAATCCTATATCTATACCCATCTGCTCCAGTTTACTGATTAGGGTTCCATGTGGTATCCTATCAAAGGCCTTGGCAAGGTCCAGTAGTATCACTGTAAACCCATTATCCCTATCCAGTTCAGCCGTCACTGTGTTATAAAACGTGAGCAAGTTACTGAGGCATGATCTACCCTTCACAAAACCATGTTGTCCCCCATACAATATCCCATTTTCATCTATCCAATCCTGTATTCTTTTCTTGACTAATTTCTCTAAGACCTTGACAATGATTCCTGATATGCTAATCGGTCGGTAATTTACAACAGCAGTCTTGGAACCACCTTTATGCAGTGGAACTATTTTCCCCTCTTTCCACCCGCTCGGGACTAACCCAGACCCGAGACTCAAATTAAACAAAATGGTCAAGGGTACTGACAATTCTTTAGCTGTTTCTCGTACAACACGAGCTGGTATACCATCCATTCCCACAGATGTATTGACATTGAGGTTATGCAATAGACTACTCGCCTCCACTTCATTAACCACAATTCCCGTATAATCTACTGGTTTATTCGTTTCTGCAATGTCACCACCTGGATGATATACTCTTGCAAAGTGCTCACTCAGTAACTCAACTATCTCAACTGATTCAGTTACCTCCCTACCATCAGCATTCTTTAAAATCAATCTGCCATGTACATTTTTCCTTTTACTTGCTACATATCTAAAAAACTGCTTAGGATTCTCTTTAGCCTGCATGGCCAATGTTCTTTCGTAATCCTTTTTTGCTTTTCTTACCACACTGTTCACCCTTCTGGCCTGCGCTTTATACCGTTCATGTGCCTGCCAGTCACCTTTCTCCTTAAATTCCCTCCATAGTTGTTTCTTTTTTTGCAGCTCAAGCTTAATGGTGTTATTCATCCATTTAACCCCTACTTGATTTATTATTCGGACTCTAGGTATACAGTCAGCCATTGCTTCATGCAAGCACTTCTTAACTACCTCCCATACTCTATCAACTTCTAGTCCTTGCAGTTGTACATGCCATGGCACTGAACCAATCAAACTCCTAAGCTTGTCATACTTTCCAGCCCGATAATTCCACATGTCCCCTGTCTTAATTGAAAATTCTACACCTTTAGCCACCTCCCAAGTTAAGACCCTATGATCACTCTCACCGATTGGTGGCAATGTGGTCATATTTGTTACAGCCAAATCCTCAGATGTAATTACTAGGTCAAGCACTCTCTGACCCCTAGTATTTTCCATTACATGCTGTCGCAGATAGTTATCCCTTAATAACCGCATAAAATCCAGTTCCTTCCTTCCGTGTGTCCTCTCCTCACTCCAATCAATGCGACCATAGTTGAAATCTCCCATAATAATCACCCTCCTTCCACCCATTTCTTCTATTTGCTTGTGCATACTGTCACCACCATCTTTTCCATCACCTGGTCTATATAGCAGCACCCAATTGTATATTCTGCTAGCCACATTCTCACACCAAATGGCCTCAAATGTGCTCTTTTCTCTATCCTGCAATTCAACTTCTATTCTCCTTGGCTGGACTCATCAGCTATCATCAACAATACTCCTCCCCCCATTTTATTCTCTCTGTCATTCCTGAACACACTATACCCATCACATTCAATCCCACTAGTTATATCATCTACAGTCAGCCATGTTTCACTAATACCTATAACCTGCGGTCTGGAAGTACCAACCATGGCCAAAAACTCTTCCTTCTTGTTCCTAATACTCCTAGTATTAGTGTACATGAATTTAAGACCCCTATTAGCCCCAACCCTACCTTTATGCCTTATATTAACTATCCCACTCAGATTTGTTGTCCTTATTTACTCTGGCATATTATATTCATTCTTACATTCAACTGCCTCCATAAGGACTGTATATCTACTCCCCCCCTTAACAAATCTAGTTTCCCTGAATTTGCACATCCACTACATTCAGCAACACTTTCTCAAGTCTTCTTACACCGTAACCATTCAAATGCAAGCCATCCATCTTATATAGATCCTTTCGCCCATCAAACTCACTCCACACATCCACAAATTCCACACCACTCGTCATACATAACCCACGCATAAAGTCATTTGCAATTATGGCCCTCCTTTAAAACATTTCACTGTCATACCGTGGCAAAAGACTAATCATTCTAACTCTCTCACTCTTTTCTTTTGCTACCTCAAACAATTCATTCAGGTCTTCTATCATTTCCATTTTATCTCCTTTCAAATCATTTGTACCTGCCACAACAATCATTTCTTTCACCCTTTCCTTTTGCTCTCTAATAGACTCAGTTACGTCCTTTATGGTCGCACCAGGTTGGTACGATTTTGTCAAATCCTCTACTAACACACCTCGTACTAACGAGTCTCCATACAGCACTCTATCCTTCATTTTGTTCATGTTCACATTCATATGTCTATTTTTCCTGTCATACCTTTTATTATTGGTTGGTTCATTCAGTCTACTTTTGTTCATGCACTCTAGCTGCTGTTTTGCTCTATCGCACTATTCAACAACACGATCTCACCCAATGCATCTATCTCATCTTTTTTATTCTCTGAGAAACCATTTATACTATCATTCACACTTTCTACATTCACACTCTCACAATTTTCATGTACAACCTTGCCGTTTCTTGTCATATCCCTATTTCCTTCATTCTGAAGGTTGACAAAAATATCACACTCACGATCCGAAATACACTTCAATTCCTCATTCTCCCTACATTTTCTACACACATTCAATCCTTTATTATCATCTAACCACACTCCGACTGCACTCTGCAAAGCGTACATTTCACAGCTAGTACACTGACTCATTTCTTTTATAGTACCATTCTTTGATAAGGATGGCGAACCTTCATTACTGGCCGCCATTTTCCTTCGCACAGGTGCCATACTTATTTGCAATGTGTTTTGTCAAATTATACGTTATAACACACCAAAAACAGACACACTAAAATACGCAAGGCAAACAAAACAAAACTACACAATATTAAGTAATTTGTATCGATAACTGAAAATGATACTTATCTTATCTGGAGCTTGCACGAACACTACACATTACGAATTCATCTCGCGGCGACTTCCCGACATAGATTATGTTATAGTACACTTTAGTACACTAACCACGCTAATAAAGCTCCAATAATATACCAAAATTACACATTTAAGTCCATTACATTGAATCCAAAACATCAATAAATCAACAAAAATCACAATCTCTCAGGAGCTCTCCGATAGCACGTCCGTTCACCAGCTAGCCTAGCATCTAAATGATTAACATTTAGATTCGTCTTACTTTTGTATAGTGTAGTGCCATGTAGCTTGTATCCTGTACATATGTATATTTTCCTGATGATGACCTCAATACAGACGTTGGTTATGCATTTTTACTAAATAATTTAAGGAAATTACAACGTAAACTAGGATATACATTAAAATAAATTTTAATATACTTCAATATTTTGGCAACATCACGTTGCCATTTTCAAGGAACTTAAGAACAAGACACGTCCACGCAGGCACAACAAACAGTAAGTGAGGAAGAAGCAGGAAGCTGTTATTTCTCCTAAAGTCCTGATGGTGTCCACTAGCGGGCAATGTTGGTATTCTTGGGCGATTGGGGCTGAAGGTCTTTTGATGTAGGTTTCCCAAATTTGAGGCAGTCTCATGCAGCTAAATTTGTTGAGGTTTAGATTGTTTCTTAGGGCTGAAACTGAGTCCATGAAAAGCCTTTCATATTTGTATTTATTACGGCGTATTATCATGGCTTTCTTCCACCGTATTCTATGGCAGGTATCCAGCGCATGGTGAGCAAGACCAGAGTGACTGTATTGGTGAAACCAGATGTAGTCCTTGTATCCTGATATTTGCTGTCCTTTCTGTTAGGCTAAAGTAGGACAGCTTACAGCTGCAAGGGACCTGGTATACACCAGGTAGGTCTAGGGGAAGTTAGTCTTTAGTAGAGCGGATAAGGGATGCCAATTTTTTATATGGTCTGTAACAAGAAGTTAAGTCATGTTTTTATAGGATTTTTGCAATTTTTTCCGAGGTGCCTCAGATATAGGGTATGGTAATGGATTTAGAGTAATCCTTATTGTGAGTGGGGAAGGGGGGTTGTGGTTTACTGGTTTCAATATTTTTTGGATTTTGGGGGGGGGGGGGGGGGAAGATAGCCATTGGCTGAGAAAGTGTTGAGAATGTGGTTTAGTTCTGTGGTTAGGGCATTGTCATTTGAACAGATAAGTGTAGCCCTGTTGTGTAGTGTCTTAATGACTCCATACTGTTGCGAGGAGGAGTGTGGTGGGATTGTTGGTGAATGTATCTGCCTGTATGGGTGGGTTTTCTATAGACTGAGAAAACCAAGGTTCCATCAGGCTGGCAGGTGACTAGTGTGTGTCTAAGAAAGGAAGGAATTTGATTCTGGGGTGTTGGTTGTTTAAGTGTGTTAGGAAGGAGAGGAGTGCATCGAAGCCATATGGCCAAATAGCAAACACATCATCAACATAGCGAAGCCAAATGGTTGGTTTTTGTGGGGCAGAGTTTAAGACTTTCTCTTCAAAAGTCTCCATATAAAAGTTGGCCAAGGGTGGGGAGAGTGGAGAACCATGGCTGTCCCCTCTATTTGTTTGTAGAATTTTCCTTGCCAAACAAAATAGCCTGAATTTTGTGAACTGAAATAGGGCTGTGATATCGGGAGGAAGAAAGCCAAGATAATACACTGTAGTAAATACAAATATGAAAGGCTTTCATGGAATCAGCTTCAGCCCTAAGAAACAATCCAAACCTCAACAAATTTGGATGCATGAGACTGCCTCAAATTTGGGAAACCTACATCAGATGACCTTCAGCCCAATCGCCCAAGAATACCAACATTGCCTACTAGGGGGCACCATCAGGACTCTAGGAGAAATAATAGCTTCCTGCTTCTTCCTCACTTACTGTTTGTTGTGCCTGCGTGCACGTGTATTGTTCTTAAGTTCCTTGAAAATGGCAACATGACGCTGCTGAAATACGGAAGTATATTAAAATTTATTTTAATGTATATCCTAGTTTACGTTGTAATTTCCTTAAATTATTTAGTAAAAAATTAATGATAAGTTATTAATCCAAAATGTATGTTGTGTCTCCATAAATTCATTATGAATGTTGACCACTGTGTAACTTAAAAGAAAGAATTGCTAGACTTTGCAAGTATAGATATAAATTGGAACATATGGGGATGGATACGAATTTGGCGATTTGGGTTAGAAGGTAAGTGATGGACAGATATCAAAAAAGTGGTTTGGTTTATGGTCGAGTTGAGTCCAGAAGAAGGCAAGTGACCATTGGTATATCAGTGATATAGGAAATGAATTGACAGGAAACTCTCTCTATGTGATTGCTGGCATGATAGAGATCTTTAATATTACACATGCTAATTAATTATTATTATTATTATTATTAAACAAGACCTCATGGAGTCAAAGACTCATCTAGGAGGTCCTTTTATCTCACACACATCTCATCATACCGGGTCTTAAACACATTCAAACTCCTTGCAGACACCACACTCTCAGGCAAGGCATTCCAATCATTCACAACTCTGCACGAAAAAAACCTGCCTCTCACTCCCCTACTCACACCCTCTTTATACAGTTTCCAGGGATGACCTCTGGTTCTCCCCTGATCTCCCACTATTCGCTGTAGAACTTCTCCACCATTGATCCTATAGCAACCCCTTACCAACTTGTAGGTCTCTATCATATCTCCCCTCTTCCTTCTCTCCACTAGTCTCTGCAAATTACATCTTTTCAATCTTTCCTCATACTCGACATTCCAGAGGTCAGAAACTACCTTAGTCAGTCGCCTTTGGACCCTTTCCAACATCTCCTCATCCTTCTGAAAACCAGGTGACCAAATCTGGGCACAATAGTCCATGTGTGGCCTAATCAAAGCCTTATACAATGGAACAAGAATCTCCCTACTTCTACACGTCAGTGTCCTCCTCATCATTCCCAGAAGTCTTTGTGTTGTCTTCACAATTTTGGCGATGTGACCCCTAAATTTTAGATCCTTATCCACTATCACTCCCAGATCTCTTATTTCCTCTACTTCCAACAATATATTCTTACCAAGCATAAATTCTGCATCCCATCTTTGTTTTCCAAATTTTAAAACCTTACATTTTGCAACATTGAACTCACACCCCCATTTGCTTGCCCAATCACTCAATTTATTCAAGTCTTCTTGCAAGGCCACAACATCTTCACTACTCTTTATGGTTCTTCCCAACTTTGCATCATCTGCAAACAACTGAATATCTCCATCCAAATCTTCGCCAATATCATTAATATACAAGTTAAATAGTAATGGCCCTAAAACAGATCCCTGAGGCACTCCACTAGTGACTTTCCTTTTCCTGGATATTGCACCCCCATACACAACTTGTTGATACCTATCAGATAGCCAGTCTCCAATCCAATGCACTAATCTAATATCCAACCCCATCTGCTCTAGTTTGACTGTCAACTTATCATGAGGCACTCTATCAAAAGCTTTTGCGAAATCCAAGTATATTACTGTGTATCCTTCTCCTCTGTCCAAGGAAGCAGTCACTTTATTGTAATAAGTAAGTAGATTACTAAAACACGACCTCCCTTTAGCAAATCCATGCTGTCCATCAAAGATTATACCATTGTTGTCAACCCAACTCTGGATTCTAGCTCTCACAAGCTTCTCCAACAACTTAACCACAACACCCGACACACAGATAGGCCTATAGTTTGATGCTTGAGTTCGATCACCTCCTTTATGAAGTGGCACAATCTTGCCCTCCTTCCACTCTTTAGGGACTTGACCAAGTGCAAGACTCGTATTAAAAAAATATGTCAAGGCAGGTGTCAACTCTCTGGCACATTCCTTCAGAATACGTGGTGATATATTATCAAGTCCCACAGCCTTATTTACATCTAGTTTACTCAACTCCCCAAACACCTCTTGCTCACTTACAGTCAGTCTCTCCTCCCCATCATCAACTGCTCTTAATCTCTCCATGAAGTCACATTCACAAGATTGAAAGATCTTTATGAACTGCTCATTAAGTATCTCCACCACACATTCTGCAATAATGACTTCCATAATCATGAATGAACATTCCTTGATTTGTGTTCAGTGTGGCTTTTGAGCAAATGACCTTGGAGGACTCTAACAACCTGTCGAAGTAATTGTCTTTTGTGTAGGGGCATGGAGGATGGTTGTCAATTTACTGTATATGATGTTCTTCGAGGATGTGTGCTGTGAGTTCACTTTTTTCTTCCCTTTTGTTTTCAACTTTGCCTATATGTTCTGTTGTGGATTTCAAAAGTTCTTCTGGTCTGACCTACTTACCTTTCCACAAGAACACGGAATCGTCTGTATACCTGGATATATCTTTCCACAAGAATGTGGAACTTTATCTTTGGGCGAGCATAGAGAAGGGTTTGTAAAGTGTTGATTGGTTTGAAGGCTGTTCTGATGTTGACTGCATTTAATATTTTGGCTATTTTTCTTGATGTATTGCCAACATATGGAACAGATACTGTGCCCTTGTGATTAATATCTGGGCCATCATTTGATGGTTCATCAGAAAATAAAAGTTTCTTTAGCACCTTTTTTAGTATCCATTTTGGAGGAAATATAGCCAATATATTAAAGATAAATAAATATTAAACTGTTATTTACCATGCTTTTCACCTTCTTGCCTGCACTTTATACTCTTCGTGATCTGACATTTTATTTTCTAACACACTTGAGTTTGCTGTTCATCCATTTTACCCTATTATGTTTGCTTGCTCAACTCTTGGTATGCAGTTATATGCTAAAAACAAATTGTAACATTTGATGCCTGTAGATGCCGTATGGTCACTCTTGTACCTCACTGCATTTTGGGAGTGAAGTCTTCTACCCCCCCCTTTTTTTTTTTTTTTTTTTTTTTTACACACAGAGTTAGTAGAACAATCACAAACATCCATGCCCATGGCAGGATTTAAACCTGCAGCCTCTGGGCTGGAGAGCAGATACTCTTACTACTCAGTCAACCAGGCCAGTTATACATTGCTTGCGTCAAATACTACCATATGAATTCCCATGGTCTGTCAGCATCTTTTCTGCACAGCTTATCTACCCAATGTATTGATCCTAGTTACAGTTTCCCATAATCTACCACCTTATATAATTCCACATATATTCTTTTATGGCAGCAACCTTTTCTGGTTTCACCACTTCCCTAACAAGTACTTCATGATCACCAACCAGTGTTAGCAGTGTTAATAGCTCATTAATAACTACCTCTTGTGAAGTTATCACTGAATCCAGTACTCTAAAATCCCTGGTTGTTTGGTCACATGCTGCTTAAGATATTTATTCCTCAGAAATGCAATAAACTCACTCTTCTTGTTCCTGTACACTATCACCTCCTTCCAGTCTATATTCCTGTAATTAAAGTTTCTCATCAAGATCATCTTCTTTTTACATGCCCAATTAATTTGTCTAAACATTTCACTATCAGTATTCTCTACATTCCCTGTCCTATAACAGCATCCTATCAGATATACGAGGGACATCCAGAAAGTAAGTTCCGATGGACTGTCAGAAAAACAAAAATTACTTACACAAAAAATTTTTATTGGAAATTAAAGTAGATATCTTTCACTACTTTTCCATATAATTTTTGCCATTGTTCAGGCACTTATCATAACAGGGCACCAAAAGTTGTATACCTTCATCGTAGAAGGTTGCCACCTGTGATGCAAACCACATATTGACTGCTTCTTTGAAACAAGGAAAGATTTCAGATGTTTGAACAGTCAGTGAAAGTCGCTTGGCACAAGGTCAGGATTATATGGAGCATGATGGAATTGTTCCAGCCAAAGGTGGCGAGACGTTGTTGTGTTACGCCGGCCGTGTGTGGGTGGGCTTTATCATGAATCAAAACAACACCCCTGGTAAGCATGCTACATCATTTATTCCAGATCACATGGTGCAGTTTTGGACGATTTTACATGCTGCAGGCGATTCAATTTTCTTAGACATTATAAACACACACCAAGAAGCATATGCACTGCGAGAATGTCTGAAAATGGCACCAACACCTTGCTAATGAATCAACAAACTCAGCACGCATGTGCACCATTGCGATCGGTGCGCTGCAGTGAAAATATTTAAAAATGGAACTTACTTTCTGGACGTCCCTCGTTAATTTCAACTTCACATCACAAGATTCAAAATCTACACATATAGTAGCAACTTTTTACGCGCATTGCAGACACAATTCCTCTGCAATCATGACCAGTACTCTCTCCCTTCTCTTTTCTCCTTCCTCAGACAACCAAGTTTCACTTATACTGATTATCTTTGGATATATTGCCTCAAGCAATGCAGCAAATTCAACTCTCTTATTTAGAATACTCATTTCTCTCTCTTATTTCAAATATGAGTCAGTTGATCTGTATGGACCAGCATCCCTATGGAATGCTTTCAACACTTTTGTAGAATCCATCCCTGATGAGTTGAGACTGTTCTGAGAGATGAGGGTGCTACTTGCTCTTAAGTAGGTATACCTAATAAACACTGGATAATATACACAATACTTACTGTGTATGTGAATGATGTGTATAGATATTATAGTGAAGTTACTGTTGTTTTCAAAAACTTCATAACATTTTATTTTACAGGTGAAAAGTATGATTTGTCTATTCATATTTCTGAACCATCAACAGTAGTTGCAGCTATAGGAGCACTTAACAGCTTAAAAGAAACAGGATATCATAATACTTATTATATTACAAGTAAGTTATTTTTTTTTTCAGGTTTGTTTTCTCAGATATGTATATTTATAAAATTATATAATTTAACTTTATAAAATATATTCCAGTGAATGTGAATTAAAATTCATTCAGTAGGCTGCCTAATATATACACATGTATTAGGTATATCTAATGTATATATATGTGTGTGTGTGTGTGTGTGTGTGTGTGTGTGTGTGTGTGTGTGTGTGTGTGTGTGTGTGTATCTGCACAGAACTTGCACAAGCTTACAAATCAAAACTTGTTGAATGGTATTTGCATTCGAATAACTTAGAAAAAAGGACATTTTTGGAATCAGCATAACACACTATGGCTTTCTTCTAAGAATTTTTTTACAAAATATTCAGGAAAATATCCTAATGACCAAATAAGTATTTCCTGAAATTATGAATAAAAATTAAAAACAAAATAAAATAAAATCTCTCTAAAAGAGAATGTTTACTTGGAATACCTAATCTCTTTTGAGGTTAGCAATCCGAAATCTTGTTCTCTTATCTTTGAGTGATTGTTTTATGGTATTTTTCTTATGTGATATGCCAGTAGTTTCCCTTAAAAAAGGAAAACTACTGGCATATCACATAAGGAAAATTACATAATGCATTATGGTTAAATCCTATTCAATGATTACTGCTGGTAATCTGCATTATACAAGAATAGAGATTACCAGCAGTTATCTATGTAACATTATGTTCTGAACATTTGAGCATTCCCAGTTCCTCCTTTCTGCCTCTTATAACAGCTTTCATTGTCTTTACTCACTGCACATTCTTGCGGAAATATTTCTTAGTCTAATTTTTCTCTCCTTACTACATTACACTAGTCACCTTCCTAGTTTGAACCTTAGATTCCTTATGCAACTGTTCCTCCACTTCTCTTTATATGTCTTTCATAACCTTTGCATCTGCAATTGCTGTTTTTCATCATCCATTTAACTCCAAATCACTGTCTCTTTCACTCAAGGTATGCAATTTACTGTTGTTACTAACAAGTTTTCTAGCTCCTATGCACTACTGGTCTTTCTTTCTTTCTTCAAATACTTCCATCCATTATACTGTCTTAATCTGGTTTCTAAGTCTGTTATAATCAACTGCCTTATACTTCCATACAGATTTCTTCTGTTGATACTTTGCAAGCCTATTCATCCTCCAGGTCAGGACTACATGGTCATTCTCACACCTCGATCATAATCAGATCCTTTGATACGATGGCCAGATCCCAAAACTCTTGTTCTTCATGCTGCCACCTTTGTCTCTCAAGAATTTCAGAAATTCGTTAGCTTTATTACTGAATGTTCTTTTTTCTGTCCAGTTTATTATTATTATTAAGTGACACCTCCAAGGAGTCCAAAGATTCATTGAGGGAGAGCACCTACTTTACAATGCTCAGTCTCCACCACTCAAATACACCAAACTGCATCATCTATACCAACACCATATACTGCCCATGACCACCATCACCACCAATATTTTCACAGGCAATCACAAACATCCAGGCTTATGGCAGGGATTCAACCCCACAGCCTTTTGGCTGGAGAGCAGATACACTAACCACTTGGCCAACCAGGCCGGCATACTTACATCCATTATACTGTTTCACTCTGGTTTCTAAGTATGTTATAATCAGCTGCCTTATAATTCCATAGATTTCTTCTGCTGTGATACTTTGCAAACCTATTCATCCTCCAAGTCAGGATTATATGACTGTAGTTAGTCTCCAATAATAATCACTGGTTTTCATTTGCCAAACTAATTTGTCTAAACATTTTCTGCTCATTACTCTCTATATTTCCTAGCTTATAGTAACATCTCACCAAATATTTTGTCCTATCCACCTCTGTCTCACACCATATACTCTCAGTACTAATTCTCTTCCCTGAGAAGGCATAATAACTCATTGTTTATCATAAATAACACTATCACCTTGTTTATTTTCCCTATTCTGCCAAAATATACTAATACCCTTCAGGTTCTAACCTGAAGGATCCCTGTCAGAACATTCCCTTTTGTCAACCACATTTCACTGATACCAATTATCTTCAGATAGACTGAGTCAATCAATGGCATAAACTCATTTTCTTTATTTCTAATACTTCTGGCATTTGTACAAAATAAAATTGGCATGCTATCAGTATTCTCTGCTTTATTATATGCCCTCTCACTCTACAAGTCACTGTCTCCACATAAAACGATCCTTGACCTTCCACCCTGGCACCTAGTTTTCTTGTCCTAAGACACTCATTCACTTGCCCAGAAAACAACAGCATCTCAAATTTTCTGCATCCTCCTGCATTCAAATATAATCCATCTCTTATGTACACTCCCTTCTGTTGTAAAATATACTCCAAACAGCCATCTATTCCAGACATTCTGGCTTTTTTCTCATTCATTATCCCTGCTATTATCAACTCTCCATTTTCATGCCTAGGCAACACACTGCTTTCTCTTTCTCACCTCCTGTTGCAAAATACGTAACATTAATGCTCTTGCTACTTGAATCACACCGCCTCTCAGGTCATTTCTACTATCATTGCATCCTCATTTTCATCTCTTCATTGCCATCTGAGCCCCCCCATGCACTATAATCCTTACAACTTCATTCATCCTTCTCCCATATGGCATTCCTGATGTTCTGCTTCCACCTTCTCTCTCTCATTTCTTCTCTTTTCTTGTCTCTCTCATTGTCTCACCTTCCTGGCGAGATGAGATTATATAAAATGATGATAGCAATGGTTAGCAGAAATGACATGAGAGGCAGTGTGAATCAAGTAGCAAAAGATGAGATTGATGTTAGCAATTATGCAGCAGGAGATGAGAGGGAAGGCAGTGTGTGCCTAGGTATGAATATGGAGAGTTGAGAATAGCAGTGATAATGAATGAGAACAGAGAATATAGCAAGAATGTCTAGGAAGAGAAGAGATGTCTGGAATACATGGATGTTTGGAGTATATTTTACAATAGAAGAGGCTTGTATATAACAGATGGATTGCATTTGAGATACTATTGTTTTCTGGTGACAAGTGATTGAGTGCGTCTCAAGGCAAGGACTCTCTCTCTCTTTGACACACTGTGTCATGCCTATTCTTGTTCTTCTTACACCAGTTAATCTTCCAAATCTCATAATCTGTCCTTCAATTCTGTTTCCAAGCTTCCATTTCCATTCTCAGTACCTCTGTTTCCCTCTCTGCACATCCTTTCACATAACCAAGGCAATCTATCAAAACATCTCACTCCACCATACTAAGGTCAAATCCATTGGGACCTCTTTTCTGTTCTCCTCACCCCCAAACATGCTTTTTACTACATGTCAGCACTATCTATTTCCAACTCACTACTTCTGCTACTAATAGGTTATGCAGATGGTGTGGTGTGGAATGAGTTTGATGGGCGAAAGGATTTATACAAGATGGATGGCCTGCATTTGAATGGATTTGGTGTGCGGAGACTGGAAAAAGTGTTGCTGAATGAAGTGAAAATGGATGTGCAGAACCAAGGAAACTAGAACTACCAAGGAGGGGGGGGGGAGTGGATATATGGACATCAGTGAGACATTTGAGTGTAAGAATGTATATAATGTACCCGAGCCAGTACTAAGGACAAAAAATGGGAATGGGATATTTAGAATAATGCATCAAGATAGTGGTGGGACAAAGGGATCACTGCATTTCATGTATACTAATGCCAGGAGTATTAGGAACAAGAAGGAAGAATTTTTTGGCCTTGATTGGCTCTTCCTGGCCACAGGTTATTGGCATTGGTGAAACATGGCTGACGGAAGATGATATAGTTAGTGGGATAGAATGTGTAGGTTATAGTGTGTTTAGGAGGGACAGAGAGAATAAAATGGGGGGGGTATTGATGATAGCTGATGAACTGCAGCCAAGGAAAACTGAAGTTGTATCGCAGGATAGTGAAAAGAGCTCATTTCAGGCTATTTGGTGTGAGATTGAGACTGGCAGAATAAAATATACAGTTGGGTGCTGCTATAGACCAGGTGATGGAATAGATGGTGGAGATAGTATGCATAAACAAATTGATGAAATGAGTGGAAGGAGGGTAATTATTATGGGAGATTTCAACTATGGTAACATTGATTGGAAGGAGGAAAGGACACATGTGAGGAAGGAAATGGATTTTATTCAATTATTAAGGGATAACTATCTGAGATGGCATGTAATTGAAAATACTAGGGGTGTGAGAGTGCTTGACCTGGTAATAGCATCTCAGAATTTGACTGTAATGAATATGACCATGTTGCCACCTATTGGTGAGAGTGATCATACGGTCTTGTCCTGGGAGGTGTCTAAAGGCATGGAATTTTCGATTAAGACAGGGTATATGTGGAATTACCATGCTGGCAAGTATGACAAGCTTAGGAGATTGCTTGGATCAGTACCATGGCATGTACAACTGCAAGGGCTGGATGTCGATAGAGCATGGGAAGTGGTCAAGGAATACTTACAGGAGGTTATGGCTGATTGTATACCTAGGGTCTGAATAGTAAAACAAGTAGGGGTTAAATGGATGAATAACACCATTAAGCTTGAGCTGCAAAAAAAGAAACAACTGTGGAAGGAATTTAAAGAAAGGAGTGACCTACGGGCACACGAATGGCATAAAGTGCAGGCCAGAAGAGTAACGAGTGTGGTAAAAAAAAAGCAAAAGCGGATTATGAAAGGAAACTAGCTATGCAAGCTAAAGAGAATCCCAAACAGTTCTTTCAATATGCTGCAAGAAAAAACTATATATGGCAAAATGATTTTAAGGAATGACAATGGTAAGGAGGTCACTGAATCAGTCGATATAGTGGAGTTACTGAGCGAGCACTTTGCAAAAGTATATCAACCAGGTGGTGACATTGAAAAAATGAAGGAACCATTAGTTTATATGGGAATTGTGATGAATGAAGTAGAGGTGAATAGTCTATTACAGAACCTTAATGTGAATACATCTGTGGGATTGGATGGTATACCGGCACGGGTCTTGCGTGAAGCGGTGCTAAGGAATTATCAGTGCCATTGACCATGTTGTTTAATCTGAATCTCGGGTCTGGTTTAGTCCTGAAGGTGTGGAAAGAGGGGAAAATAGTTTCACTGCATAAAGGAGGATCCAAGACTACAGTTGCAAATTACCAACCGATCAGTATATCAGGAGTCGTTGTCAAGGTCTTGGAGGAAGTAGTCAAGGAGAAAAATACAGGAATGGATTGATGAAAATGAGATACTCTATGGGGGGGGGGGACACAGCATGGCTTTGTGAAGGGTAGATCATGCCTCAGTAACTTGCTCAAGTTTTATAACAAGGTGACGGCTGAACTGGATAAGGGTAATGGGTTTACAGTGATACTGCTGGACCTGGCAAAGGCGTTTGACAGGATACCACATAGAATTCTAATCCGTAAACTACAACATATGGGAATGGATATAGGGTTGGTGAGATGGATAGCTGGGTGGTTGATGGAGAGATATCAAAGAGTAGTTTATTCAGGAGCAGAGTCCAAAAGACGGCCTGTGACTAGTGGTGTGCCGCAGGGCTCTGTTCTTGGACCACTGCTGTTTAATTTGTTCATTAACGATATAGGGAAGGATCTAAGAGGAACAGTTCATTTGTTCGCTGATGATGCAAAGTTGGGTAGGGTGATAGTGAATGCAGAAGATGTCAAAATCTTGCAGGATGACTTGGATAGATTGGAGTTCTGGGCTAAGGAGAATGGATGTCAATTTAATGTGACAAAATGTAAGGTTATGCATTTTGGGGTGAAAAGATTAGCAGCAGTATACTACATTGGTGGAACTGTATTCCAGGAGATTGATGAGGCCAGGTACTTGGGAGTGTTGGTGGATAGGGAGATGAAGTTTAGGGGGCACATTGCAAAAGTAGTTAAATCAGCTCATCAACTCACTTGGTTGTTGAAAAATATCTTGATGAGCAGAGACAAGCAAGTTATTGTACCTCTGTACCGAGCCTTGATAAGACCTCATCTCGACTACTGTGACCAGATTTGGTCACCTAGGTTCCTTCTTGATGGGGAGGAGGTGGAAAGGATCCAGAGGAGAGTGACTAAGATGATAGCGGGTCTATGGAATGAACCTTATGTGAACAGGTTGAAGATTTGTGGGTTGCAGAAATTAATTGATAGGTGGAAAATGGGAGATATGATTGAGACATTTAAATTGCTAAAGGGTTTCTATAGGATTAATTCAGAGGATATTTTTGAGATCAGGACTGGTGGTGGGAGAACTAGGGGACACCTATGGAAGCTGGGCAAGAGTGTGGTTAGCAGGGGTGTTAGAGCTGGGTTCTTTACTTTTAGAGTGGTAAATGAGTCTGTTGTGGGTACTATGACAGTGAGCGAGTTCAAGGCAAGGTATGATAGATACTGTGAGAATGTCGTGTCGTATAGTTGTGTGGACATGATGTTTAGGGCCTCCCTCAATGAGTCTAAGGACTCCCTGGAGTCGCCCGTAATAATAGTCAGAGACAATAACACTCAAGTCATCCAGTGCTTCTCGTTGCCTGCATTTTAAGTACACATGCATGTGTCTGGTCTTCAGCCACATTAACTTGTGGGAAGTATGTATGCAGCAAGAGTAGAATTCTACAAAAGCTTGGCTCACTAAGCTGTGGTGGTGACCATAATGAGTGCATTGAATGAAGCTGATCACAAGATACATTAATAAAAACTCATCCAAAACAACTACACAAATTGTGCAAACAGTCAAACTCAATCATACTAACACACACAAATCCTCTTGTAATACTAAAACTATTTTTTCAACTCAAATTGAAAAACTTGTTCACTTCATGGAGT
The DNA here is from genome assembly GCF_054136105.1 of Typopeltis vanoorti. Taxonomy (NCBI): domain Eukaryota; kingdom Metazoa; phylum Arthropoda; class Arachnida; order Uropygi; family Thelyphonidae; genus Typopeltis; species Typopeltis vanoorti. The sequence continues at coordinate 47,498,084 of NC_143552.1, forward strand.
TTGACAACAGCAAAGTTGAGCAATCATTAATATTAAGGCTAGCTTACTTGAAACTTCATATGTCTAGTTCATTCACTTCTAATCTCTGAAGTATTTGCCTCCCTTCTAGATATTGCACAGTGAAAGGCACTGACACAGTACTCTCTAAATAATTCCTCTATAGCAGTCACTTTGCCACCCATCTAATTATTGTTTTTCCTGCGTTCCACATATAAAGAACTCCTCAAGGATTTCTTCTGATCTAACCTTACCATTCAACCTCCTCTCATATTGCTTTTTAATAGTCAGCATCTTTCTGCACAGCTTAACAAAACATTAGGAGGAGAAACTGACTAAGTGGCAAGAAGTATATGGGGAATTTAGCAACCTTCAGAGACTTAATAATATATAACCACATATTTTGAAGGAATGTGCCAGGGAGTTGGCATCTGCCTTGACATATTTGTTTAATATGAGTCTTGCACTGGCTCAAGTTCCAAAGGAGTGGAAAGAAGGCAAGATTGTGCTGCTTCATAAGGGAGGTGATAGAACTCAAGCATCAAATTATAGGCCTATCTGTGTGTCAGTTGTTATGGTTAAAGTGTTGGAGAGGCTGGTGAGACTAGGATCCAGAAGTGGGTTGACAACAATGGTATTATCTTTGATGAACAGCATAGATTTTCTAAAGGAAGGTCATGTTTTAATAATCTGCTTACTTATTATAATAAGGTGACAGCAGCATTGGATGCATGAGATGGATATACAGTAGTATAGTTAGACTTTGCAAAAGCTTTTAATAGATACCACATGATAAGTTGATAATCAAACTAGAGCATATGGGGTAGGATATTATTCTTTTGTGGATGTTTTATAACACAGTGATACTGCTGGATCTTGCTGAGGCCTTTGACAGGATATGGAATTCTAATCAGTAAACTGCAGCATATTGGGATGGATATAGAGTTGGTGAGAGGGATAGGAGGTTGGTTGATGGAGAGATATCAGAGAGTAGTTTATTCAGGAGTAGAGTCCAAAAGACGGCCTGAAACTAGTGGTGTGCCGCAGGGTTCTGTTCTTGGACCACTACTATTTAATTTGTTCATTAATGATATAGGAAAGGATCTGAGAAGAACTGTTCATTTGTTTGGTGATGATGCAAAGTTGGGTAGAGCAATAGTGAATGCACATGATGTCAATTTGCAGGATGATTTGGATAGATTGGAGGACTGGGCTAAGGAGAATGGATGTCAATTTAATGTGGCAAAGTATAGGGTGTCCCAAAATTCACGCAAGATTTAAATTTAGCGCCATTTGTGCAGTAAAGTGTTGCCAACGAGAAAAAAAAAAGACAGCGTGACAGCTGACAGTTCAGGGTTATTAAAAATGGAGCGCTACACGAAAGAACAATGCATTTTCATTGTTGAGCAATATTTTAAAAATAAACAAGGTTTGGCAGCTACAGTTCACAATTTTCGTACAAAATATGGTCGGAATAGTGATTTAACTTGATGTCAATTTGCAGGATGATTTGGATAGATTGGAGGACTGGGCTAAGGAGAATGGATGTCAATTTAATGTGGCAAAGTATAGGGTGTCCCAAAATTCACGCAAGATTTAAATTTAGCGCCATTTGTGCAGTAAAGTGTTGCCAACGAGAAAAAAAAAGACAGCGTGACAGCTGACAGTTCCGGGTTATTAAAAATGGAGCGCTACACGAAAGAACAACGCATTTTCATTGTTGAGCAATATTTTAAAAATAAACAAGGTTTGGCAGCTACAGTTCACAATTTTCATACAAAATATGGTCGGAATAGTGATTTAACTTCATCAACTGTGAAAAAATTAATTAAAAAATTCAAGGAAACTGGATCAATTAGTGATCTTATACACTCTGGCCGTCCTTCAACAAGTCGTTCAACAGAAAACATCGAAGCGGTTCGTGAGAGTGTTGCTGAGAGTCCAGAAACATCAATTCGGCACTGTGGTCTTGAATTGGGCATTTCGAGAAGCTCTCTACAGCGTATTCTCACGAAAGATTTGCATCTTTATGCTTACAAAGTTCAACTGACTCAAGAACTGAAGCCTACTGACCACACACAGCGAAGAGAGTTCGTTGAATAGATTATGGAACAATAACAAGTGAATGCTTATTTTTCAAACAAAATCATCTTCAGCAATGAGGCTCATTTTCATCTTGATGGCTTCATTAATCGACAAAATTGTCGCATTTGGGGTTGAGAAACAAATGCATCCACAACGTGTCACTGTTTGGTGCAGATTTTGGGCTGGAGGCATCATCGGTCCATTCTTCTTCGAAAATGCGGCTGGTGAGGCAATAACAGTTAATGGTGCTCGCTATCGTGACATGATAATCCAGTTTTTTGTGCCTAAATTGCAAGATATGGATGTGGACGACATGTGGTTTCAATTAGACGGTGCCACATGCCATACAGCCCAAGAAACAATTCAATTACTGCACGAGTCATTTTCTGGTCGTGTAATTTCCTGTTTTGGTGATCAGAATTGGCCGCCCAGATCATGTGACTTAATGGCGTTGGACTTTTTTCTTTGGGGTTTTTTTGAAGTCTAAGGTTTATGCCAACAAGCCCACGATCACCCATTGGAAGGAGGGAATTGAGCGCTGTATCAACGAAATTCAGCCACATTTATGCAAAACGGTCATGGAAAATTTCGACAAAAGAGTGCGTATGTGCCAGCAAAGCCATGGAGGCCATTTACCCGATATGCTATTCCATGCATAACCCTATACTGTATACTTTATGAATCAATAAGAAATTACAATTTTTAATTAAAAACCTGTGTTTTCTATCAAAATTACTTCTTGCGTGAATTTCAGGACACCCTGTATAAGGTTATGCATTTGGGGGTGAAAAGATTAGCAACAGTATACCACATTGGTGGAACTGTACTCCAGGAGATTGACGAGGCCAGGGATTTGGAAGTGTTGGTCGATAGGGAGTTGAAGTTTAGAGGGGAACATTGCAAAAGTGGCTAAATCAGCTCATCAAATCACTTGGTTACTGAAGAATACTTTGATGAGCAGAGACAAGCAAGTTATTGTTCCTCTGTATCGAGCCTTGATAAGACCCCATCTAGACTACTGTGCCCAGATCTGGGCACCAGGATTTCTTCTTGATGGGGAGGAGGTGGAGAGGATCTTGAATCGAGTGACCAAGATGATAGCAGGTCTATGGAATGAACCTTATGAGAACAGGTTGAAGATTTATGGGTTGCAGAAATTGGTTGATAGGCAGAAAAGGGGTGATATGATTGAGACATTCAAATTACTGAAGGGTTTCTATAAAATTAATTCAGATGATATTTTTCAGAACAGGACTGGTGGTGGGAGGACTACGGGCCATCCATGGAAACTGGGCAAGAGTGTGGTTAGCAAGGGTGTTAGAACTAGGTTTTTTACTTGGAGAGTGGTGAATGAGTGGAATAAGCTGCCAGAGTCTGTTGTGGGTGCCATGACTGTGAATGAGTTCAAGGCAAAGTATGATAGATACTGTGTGGATGTTGAATAGTTGTTCTTGACATGATGTTTAGGGCCTCCCTCGATGAGTCTAAGGACTCCTTGGAGTTGCCCATAATAATAATAATAATAATGTTAAATTAGTGCATTGGATTTGAGATTGACTTGATGTCTGATAGATATCAAGTTGTGCAGGGGAGCAATATCCTGGAAGAGAAAAGTCATTAGTGGGGTGTCTCAGGGGTCTGTTTTAGGGCCATTGCTGTTTAACTTGTATTTAATGATATTCAGGAAGATTTGGATGAGGAATTTCAGTTGTTTGCAGATGATGCAAAGTTGGGGTGAAATATGAGGAGTAGAGCTGATGCTCTGTCCTTACAAGAAGACTTGAAAAGATTGAGTGCATGGGCACAGCAGTGGGGATGCTACTTCACCATTGCCAAGTAAGTTTTAAAATTTGTTAATCAAAGATGGGATGAAGAATTTACGCTTAGCAGGGATATATTGTTGGAGGTGGAGGAAATAAGATATCTAGAGGTAAGTATCTAAAATTTAGAGGACACATTGTCAAAATTTTGAGGACAACACAACAAACTCTAAGAATGATGCAGGGTACACCACAGACTTGTAGAAGTAAGGAGATTCTGGTTCCAATGTATAAGGTCTTGATTAGGCCACATATGGATTACTGTGCACAGACTTGGTCACCTTGGTTTCAAAAGGATGAAGAGATGTTAGAAAGGGTCCAGAGGCAACTCACTAAGGTAGTTTCTGATCTCTGGAATGTTGAATATGAGGAAAGGTTGAGAATATGCAATTTACAGAGTCTGGTAGATAAGAGGAAGAAGGGGGTGATATGATAGAGATGCACAAGTTGTTAAGGGGTTGTTATAGGATCATGTTGAAGAGGTTTTTCATAAACTTGTGGGAGATCAGGGGAGAACAAGAGGTCATTCTTGGAAGCTGTATAAGTAAGGCATAAACAAGGGAGTGAGAAGGTTTTATGCATTTAGAGTTGTGAGGTATTGGAATGCCATGCCTGAGAATGTGGTGTCTGCAGAGAATTTGAATGTGTTTAAGGCCAAATATGATGAGCTGTATGTATGTATAATAATAATTATCTTAGGATAATAATTTTTTTAACAGAAAACAATCATTTCATGATAATGTGAATTTCCTAATTTAAGATTTCTAATATTTTAGATACAAAAAAAATTACTTTTGGTCGTATCCCACCTGAAAATAACTGCAAATCCATAGATGTTCAGAGAGAAATGGTAAGCAGTACAGAATTGGCACTTAATTTGTGGCCACCTCAAATGATCTCTGGAGTAACTATGTTCAGAGCACAGATTGGACCAACTGGTGGTGATAAAGGATACACTGCAATCACTGGCAAGTATCTTATTATTTTATGATTGATAGTTTGTGCATATACATAATGGACTTTTTCCCCCCTATTATCTTTCATAACTAGATGTTTTTTTTTTGTTATTGTGTAATCAAGTTTTATTAATTGCATGTCATTTTGACTTCAGGTTATCATACCAGCTGCAAATGAATAATTTAATTATCCACTCTTTCTATCCCTCCAAAAACGACATCTTCTGTTGTAATGTAGATTTTTGAGGGGTTCATTTTTATTTGAATAACAGGAAAGAGTTAAAGATTACATATAAAAATTAACTTCTTGCGGTGTACATATGTGATGAACATATGCTGCTTTTTTGGATTACATACACCTAAATGATAATTTTGTATATCTCCACTTAGTTTTTGTCGGAGACATCAAACAGAGTATTGACAGTGAAGTTATTAAACTGATCCTAGAGACTTGCTAATATGTCACCATTTGGTTTGGTGTGGCGTACTGTGCTGGTGGCTGGTTTGTAAAACCATTTTATTGATGTATAACTTACCTTCCAGTGAAGAAAAAAATTGCAATTTGTAAACCCCTGCTATCAGGTACAAAGATGGTTTTAGCACTTTGGGTATCAACACTAGACCATAAGTTAAATGTTATTTAGCAGGTTTAGTTAATTTCTCCAACTAAGAAACCACACTTTGGAAATCCCAATACTCTCACTTTTATCCATTTTGTTGGTTTAATGAACATAATGCCTGGTTGGCTGCATAACAAATGTACCAACAGGCTGTAGATTTGAATCTTACTGTGGGCATTGGATGTTTGTCTTTATCATTAGGTGGGAGATGAATTTCAATGCCCAGTGTAAGACCATCACCTCACTTATTGGAGGCTTTAAGTGGCTTGAAAAAGTTCTATATTTGGTCTCTAGAGCAGGATCTCTGGATTATGTAAAACAAATAAAGATATGAAAAATAAAAATTCCTTAACCTGCCTGTGGTACAAACATACATCATAGGCAGGTTAAGGTTATATAGGTGAGAATCACTTTTTAAAAAAAAAGTTGGCTAAAGTATTTAAATAAACTAATTTTAAATTCCAGTAGTTCATCTATGTGAAGCAACCCTGTTCAAGGAACAATATCTGTATAACACACACAAATGACAAAGGCAGAATAAAAATTCAACTGTGGGGAGTGTGTCCTTGGGACATTTACTTTATTATTACAAGGAAAAGGAGTTAGGTTTGAACTTCATTTTATAGTAACATAATCTTCCTGTTCATTTTGTACTTATAATATGCTAAATTACAGGTGCAAGACATCTTGTAAATTTCTGGTAGGATAGTAGATGAAGTGAGTCCTTGGCTGAACATATAAAGAATGGTAATTTAGTTATTACCAGATTTTAGGTAGTGTTTAGATTGCTTTTACAATTTTGAGTTGACAAGCCCTGGAGAATCAGATAATATAAGAAATTTTAATTTAAAGTGTGGATGGCTTCATTTTAATAAGAATTATTTCTGTAATGTGTTCATTTCAGATGTTTGGATATGAAGATAAAAAACAATAATCCAAACAAGAAAATGAGGCACAGAATTCATTAAAAGTATCCCAATTTGTCAATCCTAAAATGCTAGATTACAAATATCTGAAAGTCGTCACATAAATGATGTTTCATGTGAGAAGAAATCGACATCAGATTGTAGTCTTCACTATCCTTAAGATCACTAGTGAGGAAGGAAGAGATAAAAGAAATAAAAGAGAAGAAATCTGAGTAAGGAAGAGATAAAAGTATAAAGTGTTTAGGATTTATCTGGTGGGTATATGAACAATTTGTGAGATCATTTGTTGAGGCACTGGCAAATACTTTAACATTATTACTTTCTAGATTAGCACAACTGGGAAAGGAAAAGAAAAGGGAGTTGTGAACATTAAAGTCACCAAGTAAGATGACTTTAGAAAACTATAAAAAAAATCAACATTTAAAAAAAAAATCAAGAAGTTAAGAATGGTTGGTGGAATTAGTTGAGCAGTAGAGATAGCAAATGATTTGAAAGAATGAAGCAGAAGAGTTTTTAGCCATAAAAAAAGGAGACTAACACTGTGACGTAGCACATCAGAACAAATGTTTGCATAAATAGTACCTTCTAAGATTACAAGAGTCAAAGTGCATGATTGGAAAAACTGGAATGAGTAGTGTTTAAAGGATGAAATTTGAGTACTTGTTAGAAAAGTGTATGAAGTTTTGCTTACTGGAGATGGAAAGTAACACTTTGATGCTGGAGCTAAGACCATATGTATTTATCATTATTGTGATAAATATATATGGTCTTATATACATGGAGTCCGAAAACTCATCGCGGTAGACCCAAACTATCCACACAACCTATCGTACCTTTCCTTGAACCTATAAACAGACAAAGTACTCGCAACTTACTCTGGCAACCTATTCCACTCATTCACAACTCTCTAAGCAAAAAAATCTAGTCCTCACACCCCTACTAATCACACCTTTATTCAACATCCAGGGATGATGAATAAAGGTGTGGCCAAAATAAAGGGGCAAGTAGTTTTGGCCCCTCCAGCTATGTGCTTTCCCCTGCATTAATCCTATAAAACCCTTTAAGTAACTTAAATGTTTCTATCATATTCCCTCTTTTTCTCCTATCAACCAACTTCTGCAATCCACATATCTTCAATCTATCTTTATAAGGAACATTCTACAGACCACTCACCATCTTGGTCACTCACCTCTGAATCTTCTCCGCCACTTCCTCATCCTCAATAAACCCAGGAGATCAGACTTGAGTAAAGTAATCCATATGCAGATGTATCAAAGCCTTATTTAAACTTAAACTTCTTTATCTCTAATGTGTTAATGTGTTCTTCAATAGCCCAGTAATCTTATGGACTACCTTGGCAATATGTCCTCTAAGCTTTAACTCTGTCTACCACCACCCCTAAATCTCTAGCTTCATCTATTTCCTAGAGTACAGTGGCATCAATGTGATGCATAGCTTATAATCTGTTTATCCCAAAATGCATAACTTTACATTTCTCCACATTAAACTGATACCATTATCTTTTGCTCATCTTGCAAACTCTCCACATTACCTTAACTCTTACTCTACCTAATTTCGCATCATCAGCAAACAACTGAATATTTCCTTTCAAGTTATTTCCTATATCATTTATGTACAAATTAAATAGCAATAGTCCCAGCACTGAACCTTGCTGCACATAACTAGTCGCCTGTTTTTGCCCCCCCCCAGCTCTGTATACCACTTTTTTTATATCTGTCCAGCAGCCACCCTCTTATCCACTTAACCTGTGTCATGTCCATCCCCATTTGTTCTAATTTGCATAAGAGAGTTCCATGTAGTATTCTATCATTCATACAGTATCATATTTTTATCCACCCATTCTTGAATTCTCTTTTTGACCAATTTTTCCAGTATTTTTACCACCATGCCTAAGATGCTGATTGGTCTATAATTTGCTACTGCAGTCTTAAAACCTCACTTATGCAAGGGAATTATTTTGCCCTCTTTCCATTCCCTTGGAAATCTACCAGAGCTGAGACTTAAAAAGAGCCTAGTCAGAGGCTTTGCCAGTTCCCTTGCACATTCTTGCAAAACAGAGCTGATATCCCATCTAATCCCACATTTTTTTAATATATATATCATTTATGTACAAATGCAGAATCTCAATATATATATATATATATATTGAGATTCTGCATTATCCTAAGAACCTCCAATTCATCCACCTCTGTTCCCACAGTAGTGTCTGTCACATATGTTAAAGCAGTAATGTCACTAAGATGATATACCCTTGCAATGTGGTCACTCAGGAACTCAACTATTTTATCTGTTTCTACCTTGTGACCGTCATCACTCGTTAAGGTTAACCTTTCATAGTCATTCTTTCACATAATGAAAGAACTCTTTGGAATTTCCTTTGGCCTTCTAGGCTAGATTCTTCTGATAATCTGATTTTTCCTTCCTTGCCATGCTGTCATGTCAAGGAAGGAAATGCATACCTTAGGTATACAATTTAATATTGCTTCCTCTGGATGACTCTTAATTATCACCCATGAACTACTAACATCCTTACCCTGCTGTGTTTTATGCCATGGCACAGATTTAAGCTTCTTCCTAAGCTTGTCATGATTGCCTGCCTTGTAGTTCTATATATATATATATATACCTCATGTTGTACAATCTCCGAAGTCAAGACTGCATGGTCACTTTTACCAATTGGAGGCAAATGTGGTCACCTTGGTTATGGATAGCCCTTGTAATCCTATGACCATGTTCAATACTGCCATTTCCTTCCTTACATGTGATCTTTCTCCCTTCCAGTCTATATCTCCATAGTTGTAGTCCCCCCATAATAATCACTTGACCTGTACTCATTGCATTAATTTATTTTACTGGCCTTAATCTCCCACCAGACTGCTTCGAATGAATTGCCACTCTCCCACCTATCTGCTATTCTTTTTGGCTGCAATTCATCCACTATCATCAGTAGTACCCCTCCCATCGTATCTTCTCTATCTTCCCTGAAAATGCTAAACCCTTCTATTCTATTCCCTGTAACTACCTTTGCTGTTAGCCAAGTGTCACCAATGCCTATAACTGTTGGCAAGGTTGCACTAACCAATGCCAAAAACTTCTCCTCCTTGTTCATGTTATATAGAAACTGCAGCTTCTGTTTAGGTCCCCACCCATCTTTAATTCCTGAATTGACTACCCCTACTCAATATTTTTTTGCTTGAGAAACTAGATTCTGCACTTGGTAATTCTCACACTCACTCACCTCATGGGTGCTTTCATGCAAACTCATCTGCTTTCACCCTAATTGCTTAGGTTTTTCTGAATTTGTGCTTCAGCATGCTCAGTGAGCAAAACTCTCTCCAGGTGGCTAACACCTTGTACAAATCCTTCTTTCTGTCAAACAGAGTTCCACAAATTCTACATCATTCCCTTTGCACCTATGTATAGACTCATTAGCTAGCAATCTCCTCCTCCTCAGTTCATCTCTATCATAGCATGGTAGGAGACTTACAATCTTCACTATCATCAGTGGCACGCTCTTCTTGCTCTTCAGTTTTGCCTCTTCTAACAATCTTCCTCACAGAATACTTCTCGCCTCTCAAATCATTTGTGCCAACCAAACAATCATTTCCTTGATTTGCTGCAATTCATATTTCCCACCAGGCATGACCATTATCGTGAAGTTTTGCACCAGGAAACTAGATTTTGCCACAATTTCATTAAGTACTCCCCTGATCATTGAGTCTCCATAAAAATAATTTTCTCCTTAACTTGTTTTTCATTTTTGTTCACTTGGTCTTTATCACTACTTCGGACTGCCTGCTTCTTTCTCTTCTCTCCTAAGCTCTTGCCACTTCTGCACTTTGTCCTGTGAAGGATAACATTCAAGAGTACCATTTCTTTAATAATGTCCATTTCGTTCTCCTCTATTTTCTTGGCCACTTGTTTGATATTAATAACATTTTCCATCCTATCGTTGCTGAGTTCTCGTCACCTAATAGGCATTCACTTTTGAAACATTTAATACACATTTTTTCTCCAGTTTTAATTTCTATCCACATGTCCTTTAATTTTCTTGATGAATACATTTCACACACACTGCACTGCATAAAATCCTGCAAATTCACCCAAAAACATCTTTGCCACCATTGTTCTACTATGCATTGGTGGCATACTAACAACATTGCATTAAAACAATAAAAATACAAGTTTTGCTTACAAACTAAATATTATTATTATTATTATTATTATTATTCAGGCCTCCAAGGAGTCAAAAGACTCATCGAGGGAGGTCCTTTCTAAGACATAAAGTCTGTCAAGACTCATCGAGGGGAGGTCCCCCCCCCCCCGAGAAACACAAAGTTTATCATACCACTCTTTAAACTCACTGACCGTTCTCACTCCCACCACTCCATCAGGCAATGCATTCCACGGCTCAACCACCCTCCACACAAAGAAACCACTCCTTACCCTCTTGCTCACAGTTTCCTTTCGTAACTTCCAGGGATGGCCTCTTGTCATCACTCCTTCCCGCTGATCAACCAAGCGAAAGAACTCCCCACTGTCAACCCTGTAACCACCTCTCAACAGTTTAAAAGTCTCAATCATATCACCTCTCCTTCTTCTATCCACCAAACTCTGCAGTCCACATTCTCTCAGCCGATCCTCATAACTATCCTTGTACAGTCCTGAAACCATCTTTGTCATCCGTCTTTGTATCCTTTCCACAGTTAATTTATCCCCTTCAAATCCTGGGGACCAAATCTGAGAACAATAGTCCAAGTGTGGTCTGATCAGAGACTTATACAACGGAATGATAACCCTCTTATCTCTGCAGGTCAGTGTCCTTCTCATAATAGCAGCAGTCCTCTGTGTTACCTTCACCACCTTTGCAATATGTCCCCTAAACTTCAGGTTTCTATCAATCATCAACCCCAGATCTCTTGTCTCCCCTACTTCCTCCAGTATAACTCCTCCCATAGAGTATGCAGCATCCCATCGATGTTTCCCAAACCTCAAGACCTTACATTTTGCTGCATTAAACTGACACCCCCATTCATTTGCCCATCTATCTAGCTTATTTAAATCCTCTTGCAGGGCTACCACATCTGCACTATTATTAATAATCCTTCCCAGCTTCGCATCATCCGCAAACAACTGAATATCCCCCTGCAATCCACTGGCTATGTCATTGATATAAAGGTTAAACAATATAGGTCCTAGTACTGAGCCCTGTGGGACCCCACTTGTAACCCTCTGCCTCCTGAAAACTACTCCACCATACACAACTCTCTGATACCTATCAGACAGCCAATCCTGAATCCAGTTGACCAATCTGACATCCAGACCCATGTGCTGCAACTTAAATATCAGCTTATCATGTGGCACCCTGTCAAATGCCTTCGCCAAGTCTAAGAAAATTGCAGTATATGCCTAAATAGCTCCGTCAATCACAAACCCGTTTAAAACAAACTATAATAAGTTAACCTAATATTATCAACTAAAATACGAAAAAGTTACTTATCTATGATGTGAATCTGAAAGGTTTTGGTATTGCTTTTCTTTTTCACATATATTCTGTTTGACTTTTCATGGTTGTTGTTTAATGAGAGTTGAAATTGATTGGGACATGTAATGGATTCATTTATTAGGGCAATATACATTGATAATTTCTCTCAAATCCTCTACAAATTGTGGCTACAGTAGATGCCTCCCCTGCATACTGCCAATGTGTTCCAGCATACCTAGCAACAAGATTTTTTTTTTTTTTTTTTTGTTAGCTGAGCTGGAAATCTCCAGTTCAGTTCAATATCCTGTGTAGCAGCTAATATGTAGAAAAATAATTTTAAACCCAGTTTCTTACCCTTGTAAACAAGAAATGTTGAGTCTCTCTCTCTGCTGTCTGATAGACCTCTAAAAACATCACTCATATTGTGTACTGAAGAAATGGGGGGAAAAAAAGTAAACAGGTCTTTGTTCTGGAGTCAACATGTTTTTTGGCCATTTCAAGCTTCTATTAAACTAAGCTAAACTAAGTGGTGATATTATGCCCTCTTAATGAAACTTGTCTACCATTTAGTGGCATCTAATACCACAGTAGCTTGGCCATTCCTTGACTGATGTGGATACCACACCTCAACCCGTCTACATTAACTTACATGTGGAGATTTTCCTCCAGCCTGATGTTTTAATGCCAGAGAGGTTTAGTAGTATGATTCACAGCATCATTTATTTGTGCTCACTAATAACTGTGTTATAGTTTGTGTATAGTTACAGACCAGTTAGAAAACTAGCAACTAAGTTATTTATTTTAACTGAATAAAACTTAATATGGATTTTACTTACTAACTTACTCAGGTGTTGAGGGCATCTTCAGTATAATTTTCAAATTAGACAAGTAGAATAGTGAATGAATATACATGAACTGCATGTACATGATATAGAGTGACATGGTCTAAAATACATTAAGATTCTAACTAAACAAAATTAAACAAGAAACCATTAGTTAATTATTTACATAGCATGTGGAGAAGTACTATTTCCCACAAAAGGGAAATTTCAGATGATGTAGTAAGTGTTCTTTAAGATAGTTACCTACTTTTATGACGAACTTTAATCTTCTTCCAAAGGATTCAATGTTTGGTGGAGAGAGAGCATGTTCTGCAAGTCCCAACTCTCCAGGCTCATGGAATTTAATGTAATCTACATGTTCATCACGATGTATTGGCTGCTGACTGCCAGTTTTTGCCAAAATATGATAACCCATACTAACAAGGAATTTGAAAGACTTCAGGGTGGGCCAAAGGTAGATGCTCATCTTTTGCAGAGCCTAGAAATCAGTATAGCTGAACTACTTAGATCTATTGGCCCATGGTGTCTTTTCACCCTATTAACATGATTTCTAGGCTTCTTTTATATCTCTACCAAACATCAAATCCTTTGAAAGAAGATTAAAGTAACTCATAAAAGTAATTAATTATCTTATGGTACATTATAAAGCAAGTTGTTAAACCTCTACATTGTCCAAATCTAAAGAGAAGTGGTGGACTGAAATTATCCCTTTTATGAGAAATAGCACTTCTCACACATTCTGTGAATAATACTTTTTTATATTAATTTTGTTTAATTAAGTACCTTAAGGTATTTTAGACTGTGTCACTATATCGTGTGTGTGTGTGTGTGGTGCAGTTCATGGATTTTTCACTGTTCAATCTTCTAATTTCTGTTCTACTTGTTTAATTTGAAAGTCATACTGAAAATGCTTTTGATGCTGATAAAAAAAAAAAATTCTATGCTTCCCAAAATAAAAAAATTATCATGGCTTATGTTTCAGTTAGTCAATCCATCTTATTTATTTTGTTGCTTTGGTGTTGTGATTCATATGAGCTCGTACCATTAGACCACTAATGAATAACAGCCAATACCCCAGCTTATCCATGCATTCAATTTAATGCCTGTTGGTTGGCTGGGGACATATCCAGGACTACTAACAGGCCTACCAACAAGAAGGTGTAAGCAGAGGATTTGGTTACTGCAGATTGACTTAACTTCAAAGTTTAGCATACTCTGCATTATGCTGGCCTGAACATCACTTCTATCAGAATTTTAGACTCCAGATACTCCAATCATGCTATCATGCTTATATCAAGAAGAATATCCTTCAGATGACATTTATGAAGTGGAATACAGAATTATAGCAAGGCTTTCTTCATTCGAGTAACTTAACTAGAGAAATGAAGTGCGGTTGCCAAAGAAATCAGAAAAAAAAAATCTTCCACAAGCATTAAAGCAGTTTTTATGCACAAAAAGAGATAACCTGTTACTAGTTTCTGTCAGTAAAGATAAGCATTGTTTATATATGAGTGTGTCCCAAGACATTTACAAGATAGCATACATCTATGTGAAAGCATTTTAACTGCAAGTTCCTAGCTAGACGAAGTACCTATAGATATATATATATATATATATGAATTTTATAATGCAATAATGTAAATTAAACTGCTATATTCAATCACATCCACTCAATAATACAATGGATATAAGTAAAATTTTGACTTTCATTCTAAGCCTTTCAACACTGTGGATTTCGTTGTAGTGTAATATATCTTTCCAAGCTCAACTTAAATTTTAATCTGAGTATAATATGTTGTACTCAGATGTTAACTTGAAATTTCTTCTTTCTAAAACTTTAAATGAATTACTGTCATTGTAGGTCACCAGTCTTGGGGCATAGCTTGGTGGATTAATGAAATGCTTGTTCCAGAGATTACTGTAGTCAGAGGAAAGAACTATACATTTATTGTAGAAGGAGGTGATGATCCTACCAATTCAGCTAGTTACCATCCTCTTTATATTACCAATAATGATCAAGGTGGGGGAGGCCAGTTTCTTAGTGAGCTTGAATCAGAGGTAAGAAAAACAAATATACAAAAATGGATGTAAAACTTAAAAGCTACAATGTTTTTTTTCTTCTTGATAATCTCTGCAAAATAATCCACTGGTCCACTCACATGTTCATGTTATGCAGCCTATTTTATATCATTGGAAAAAAAAAAACTGCTAATGTATTTTATCACTTAGTTATATTATTTGTATTCTGCTTTTATTATTGAATAGATAGGAAACTTATTCACATCAAAACAGATTGATATTAAACTTTATAAACTCACATTTTTGACTTAAAATGTTTTATCAGTATATTTTAAGGTTAAATCGGCATCGGCATAATTAAAAAGGAAAAGGTAGTTCCTAATACAGTTTCAAAAAGTTCACTGGAAGTGTTCAGTGATTTAATGATTTTAATCTTTCTATCCCCTTATAAATGTTATAAGTTTCCTAATGTGTACCCTCAATGAACATACAATTCACTGCATGATTAAGTTTACATTATTACTAATTTCCTATCAACAGTATTCCTCCATATAAGTCTCAGCACTCCAGTATTGTCATATTATTATTAACATCTGACCTCCATGGAGTCAGAGACTCATCATGGGAGGTACACACTATTGCACACAATGCTCATCTAACCGTGCTTTAACCTGATTTGATGTGTCTACATTCAGAACACACTCAGGCAATGCATTTCACTCACCAACCACTCTTCATGCAAAGAACCTGTTACTCACTACTCTGCTCACATCCTCCTTATGCAGTTTCCGGTGATACTCTTATTCTATTTTCCCCCTCTCCCATTCTATGAAAAATCTCTTCCATGTCAACCTGATAACAACCACTGACCAGCTTATGTCTCAATCATATCCCCCCCCCCACTTCCTCCTATTCATGAAGCTTTGCAACTCACTCTTTCCAACATATTACCATGAAAACCCAGCGACCAAATCTGTGTATAATAATCCATATGGGGCCAGCCTTATACAATGGCATCATAACCTCTCTATTTCTGCATGTCAGGATCTTCTGCATTATTACCATTCTCCGATGTGATGTATTCACGACTTGTGCAATGTGGCCCCTGAATTTCAGGTCCTTGTCCACCATCACTTCTAGATTTCTTATTTTCTCAACCTTCCACAATATATCCCCACCAAGCATAAATTCACATCTCATCTTTGTTTAACAAATTTTAAAATCTTACATTTGCAACATTGAATTGTTATCCTAACTCCTGTGCCCATTCACTCAATCTATTCAAATCTGCTTGCCAGAACATCTGCTCTATTTCTCATAGTTCATTCCAATTTTGCATCATCTGCAAACAAGTGAATATCCCCATCCAGATCTTCCCCAGTATCATTAACATACAGGTTAAATAGCAATGGCCCTAAAACAGACCCCTGAGGCACACACCACTGGTGACTTTCCTCTTCCAGGATATTGCTTCCCCCATATACAGCTTGCTGATACCTATCAGACAGCCCATCTCCGATCCAATGCACTAATCTGGTATCCAACCCCCTCCCCGCTCTAATTTGACTATCAACTTATCATGTTGCAATCTATCAAAAGTCTTTGCAAAATCTAAGTATAATACTGTGTATGCATCTATCCAATGAATCTGTCTCCTTATTGTAATAAGTAAGTAGATTACTACAATATGACCTTCCTTTAGCATATCCATGCTGTCCATCAAAGATAATCCAATTCTGGATCCTGGTTCTCACCAGACTTTCCACTTTAACCGCAACAACTGACACGCACAGATAGGCCTATAATTTGATGCTCGAGTTCTGTCACCTCCCTTATGAAGCAGCACAATCTTGCCTTCCTTCCACTCCTTTCGAACTTGACCCAATGCAAGAAATTTATGGCAACCAGTGTAAGAAAATTTGCTATGGTTAATGAAACAATTAGAACTGCAATTATTTTTGCAAATTGTTTCACTAGCTATAATAAATACAGTCAGTAATCCAATTTATAATCAGATCCAATTCAGAATCATATGCAATTCAGAACAATGCTATACATATGATTCTGAATTGGAGTCTGTTGTAGCGTAAGAGTCAAAGCTGGATAGTTGGAAGATCTCCACGTGGCCTTTTAAGGAATGTGGAGAACTGACCAGGGCTTCTGACCTAATGACCTCAGTCCTTACCTTCTCTTAATGCACCATTAATAGGTATCTACCTGGATACTAAACAAATGAGAATGGGTTATCAGTTTTGGATTTAACTGACCAAAGTATGTACTTATTGGCTTTAAATCCAAGCAAAATAAGGGTGCAACATGATGAAATTCCATCAACTAACTGTGTACAAGACATTTCAAACTAATTAACTTATGGATCTGACTAGGTTAGAAATAAAACATTTGATCAAAGACTGGAGACCGCAAATATGAGATTCTGAGAAAGATTAGGGGATTGAACAGATGACATCACTGGTATAATCATATTAAAAATGAAGATATTGAGGGAAAATGAAAAAGGAACTTGACACTGTTAGTATTCAGGAATGTGTGAACTGAGTTGAGCTAAGCTTGGCTAGCTAGCTTACTTAAACAGGAAGAGAGGAAAAGTTAACAAAACAGTTGTTTGTTGCCAGGATGATAGGAAAAAGACCCAGAGAAAAACCAAGATCTAGTTATCAGTAGGGTAAAACTAACCTGTAATCTTTATTAGCAAGTTTGACGCTCTTAATACATGTTTATGGCATTTGCTGCTATCTCTCTCTCTCTTAAGAACCTAAAGGTATTCAAGTTCATGCATTTACCACACTGACTACCTTCTTTAAATTTGATTAAGGGATAGTGTAATACTTGATCTACCAGAACTAGTCAGTAAATGAGGAATAAGCAAGGAGAATTCAAATATGAAGAGTATTACTGTGATCTTGTCACACTCTTAACATGAATCATCATAATAATTGGTATTGAACAATAAGATTTTAAATAGACATGAATATTTAGCAGAGGAAAGAAAGCAGATGATATAAGAATCACTTAAAATAACATAGAAGTGGTGTTAAAGTAAATTTAGTTTTCATAGAAATAACTCTGAAGCACTGCTTATTTTCAGTTGTGCTTCTTTTAATTGTTTGAAGCAAAGATACTACCTAGTTAACTCAGCAGGTAGCTTCTTCATGCTCCATCCCACCAGGCTGTGGGTTTGACTCCACTCTGGTCCAGATGTTTGTAAAAGTCTAAAGGGATGGTATTATTTGTCTAGTCATTTCTAATGCATTTTAGATGCAGAAAATTATTTTAGTTAATTCTCCTGATATTATTATTACCATCATCAGGCCTTCATGTAGACAAGAGACTCATTGCAGGAGGTCCCACTCTCATGCACAGTTCACCATACCTTAACTTAAATGCATTCACTGTCTGCACTCACCACACTTTCAGGCATTGCATTCCAATCACCTGCTACTCTCCATGCAAAGAATCTACTCTTTACCCTCTTGCTCACACCTGCCTTTATACAACTTCCAGGGTCTGGTTCCCACTGATGAGACCTCAATAAAGGTTGAAACCGGTTTGGGTAGTGGACCTTTCCTTAATACATAGCATTATACATGTCTGCAAGGAGATGTGCTTTGCATTATGGGGAATACTAAGGCAAGTGATGAGAACTTATACCACCTTTACCAAGAGTTGCCCCAGTCCTGAAAATACTTCAGGCTCAAACTCTGTTTGCTTACACTTGGATAAAGGATTAAACCAAATATATAATTTTGGCAATTGGTATAGGTAAATATGACTTCTCCATTACTTCCATCTTAGTATCACCACCTCTGGGTCTGTTCTCACTGATGAGACCTCAAGTAAAGCTCGAAACCGGTCTGGGTAGTGGCCCTTTCCTAAATGCATAGCATTGTACATCTCTGCAACGCGATGTGCTTTGCATTATGGGGGATACTAAGGCAAGTGATGAGAACTTATACCATCTTTACCACGAGTTGCCCCAGTCCTGAAAATACTTAAGGTGCAAACTCTTGGATAAAGGATTAAACCAAATATATAATTGGTAGCTTAGCCAAGGAGAAAAACTTCCATCAAACCATAGTTTAAATTAAACTACCTACTAAAATTAGTTTAAATTAAAAATTTAATTAAGGAAACAGGGAAATCAGCAAAAAAAAAAAAAGTCCACATTTGCAGTCATAGAAAATAATGCAGATAGGATTACCCATCCTATCATGAGCGATATTGATTTTCTAAGAAGCCAAATTACTCAGCAGAAATGGGTCATTGAGCCTAAACCGAGAGAAAAGATGGTATATCAAGTATGGTGCTGAAGATATTAGAGGTTGGTTGGAGATATTATACAATCTTGGATTTGAACATCCAGAGAGCAGCATGGATTTATTAAAAAAAGGTCTTGCTCCAGTAATCTAGTTACATTTTATAATAGGGTAGTAACAAGAATATTGGACAGGGGAGATTATTATTACACCCTCCATGGAGTTGGCAGACTCATCATGGGAGGGTCATTCAACTGACAACATATTTATCATACAGAATCTTAAAATCCTTAGCACTCCTTGAATTAACAATACATTCTGGTAATGCATTCCATTCATTGACAATTCTCCATCTAAAATAAAACTACTCCTCAAACCCCTCCTCACCACACTTTTACACAACTTCTAGGAATGATCTCTGGTTCTTCCCCTCTCACCATCTACTCACTTTAAAATCCCTCTGGATTAATTTGATAAAATCCTCTCACTTAAATCTCTCTATCATATCACCTCTCTTCCTCCTATCCAAACTCTCCAATTCACATTTCTTCAACCTTTCTCCATAGAAACAGCATTCTGAAGTCCCAATACCTCTTGCCTCTGGATCCTCTCCAATGTCTCCACATCACATTGAAAACTACCTGAGCACAATAGTCCAAGTGTGGCCTGATCAGTGACTTATACAGTGACACAACCACTTCCTTATCCTTACATTAGAATACTACTTCTTATCATAGCAGCATTACGATGTGCAGCCTTTGCAACACTAGCAATATGCCCTCTAAACTTCGGTCTACTGTCAACCATCAATCCCAAATCTCTAACATCATCCACTTCCTGCAGTACAGCAGTGTCAATATAGTACACAGCCTTATATTTCTGCCCTCCGCAACACCTTGTGCTAATTGATATTTTAAAACTACAACCCCACTTTTTTTTGTCCAAGTAAAAAGTCTGTTCAAATCTTCCTGAAGGGAATTAACATCAGCAATGCTACTTATAATTCTTCCTAACTTTGCATCATGAGCAAATAACTGAAGATCGCCCAGTCAGTCCACATGATATATCATTTTCAAACAAGTTAAATAGCAGGGGAGGGGGCCCAAGAACAGAAAGAACTCTGTGGCATGCCACTGGTTACCTCCTTTTTTTTGAGACATTGCTCCATCATACACAACCTGCTGGTATCATTCAGAGAGCCAATCTCTGATCCATCTAACCAATATACTATCTATTCCCATCCTCTGCAGCTTATGTGGTAATCTAACAAATGCTTTTGCAAAGTTTAAGAATAGCGGTGTATATAATTCTCCCTTATCTAACACACTTGTTACCTTATCATAAAATGCAAGTAAATTACTAAAGCAGGACCTACCCTTTACAAATCCATGCTGACCATCATAAAGAATGCTTCCTTCAACCTAAACCTGTATTCTATTCCTTGCCAATTTCTCCAACACCTGGACCACAACTGCAGTTATGCAGACTACCCTGTAGTTAGAGACTTCTGTTTTAGAACCATGCTTGTGGAGTGGAATTATTTTGCCTTCTTTCCACTCCTTAGGAACATTACCCACTTCAAGACTTTCATTAAATAACCAGGGCAAGGGCATAGCCAACTGTGGTGCACATTCCTTAAGAATACATGGTGATATGTCATCCATTCCCACAGCCTTAATATCTAATCCAACCAACACCTGATACACCTCTGTTTCCTTCACTTCCAATTCTAATACTTGACTCTCTTCTATATATTCCTCTGCATCATTTACACCAGTATGATATATGCTGAAGTGCCTGTTCAGTAATTCGACTATATCCTTTGCAGCTGCCATGACTATCCATTAATGCTAATCTGCTATAATTATCCTTCCTCTCGCTTGCCATGAAGCAGAAAAATTCTCGAGTTAACCTTGGCCTGACCAGCCAATTTCTTCTCATACTGCACCTTTTCTTTCTTTACCATGCTCATCACCTTTCTAGCCTGCACTTTATACTCTTCATGGATCCGATCACCACCAACTGTGTTATATCTCCTCCATAACATTTTCTTGTCCAGCACAGCTTGCTTAATTCCATTGTTTATCCATTTCACTTCTACTGTATTTACTCGCTTAACCCTTGGTATGCATTCATACATTACTTTTGTCATTCATTCATTACTCTATAGTCAGTTAGCATCAACATATTGATGCTAACTGACTATAGAGCTTCCTATAATCACTTGCTTTATACTTCCACATGTATCCATTTTTGGTAGTGACCTTTTCTTGTTTCATCACTTCCCAAACAAGTACCTCATGATTACTCTCACCAACTGGTGGCAGTGTCAACACTTCATTAACAACTACATCATGTGAAGTTATCACCAAATCCAAAGCATTAAAGCCTCTAGTTGCTTCAGACACATGCTGCTTAAGATATTTATCTCTCAGAAATTCCACAAACTCGCTCTCCTTGTTCCAGTACACTATCTCCCCCCCTTCCAGTCTATATTCCTGTAATTAGTCTCCCATCAGGATCACCTTCTTTTTAACATGCCAAACTAATTTGCCTAAACATTTCGCATACGGGTATTCTCTGTATTCCCTGGCCTATAACAGCATCCTGTCAGATATACTAACTTGTTTATTTCAACTTCACATCACACAGATTGAATATCTGTGCATGCACTATCAACTTCCACACTTTGCAGACACAATTCCTCTGCAATCATTAACAGCACTCCCCCCCCCCTCCTCTTTTCACATTTCTATCATTCTGGAAAATTACTATTATTATTATTATTACATGACTCCTCCAGGGAGTCCAAGGACTCATCGAGGGAGGGCACCTACTCTACAGCTCTGTCTCCACCGCTCAAATCCACCAACTAGAACTAACCACAACTACACCAATGCCCCCCTCTACCACCACTAGTATTTCCACAGATAATCGCAAACATCCATGCCCATGGCAGGATTTGAACCCGCAGTCTTTTGGCTGGAGAGCAGATACGTTAACCTCAGCAACCAGGCCTTCTAGTTCTATTCTCGATATCACATCCTCTTCTGACAACCACGTTTTGTTTATTCCAATTATTTTTGGGCATACCATCTCAATCAATGCAACAAACTCAGCTCTCTTGTTTCAAATGCTCCTTACTTTTGTGTATAAACAAAACAATTGCTGTGTGTTTGAGGCCATTCTACCAGCACCAACATTCTCTATTCTAGCTACTATACTACACCACTCTCTTCAGTCTGACCACTCCTACTTCCCTGATCCTGACTGCGATTTCTATTCCTACCTGTCTCATCCTCACCTTTATGCATTCCATCATCTTGTGCTGCTGCAACCACATCTTCAACCGCATATCCATCTTCCTCCTGCCGTACAGTCTTCTGTTGATTCATGCTATCCTGCTTCATAGGTAGACTCTGATCATTTGCTATATTACTACATTTGCTCTTGACTCTGTGCCTTCTCAGAAAACAATAGCCTTTCTAAATGATCAACACCAAACCCATTCAAATGTAACCCATCAGCTTTATACCATTTGAACTTCCCTTCAAATGCACTCACACAACTCAGCCATCTTACTATTCATAATCTCTGCTCTCCTTCTCAATTCACCGTTGTCACATCTGGGTAACACACCTATGACTTTCTCAACACTATTCTTCTTTACCTGCTGCAACAACTTCCTCAAGTTTCTATCAACATTCTTTTTCTCCCCAACTAAGTCATTTGTGCCCACAACTACCACTAATTTTGACACCCAGTATTTCCTTTTCTGCAATGCATCGGTTATTTGCCTCATTGTTCCCAGGAAATTTGTGCACATTATTAGTAGTCACACCTCTAATGATCAAGTCCCCATACACTGATATACAATTATCCTTTGACTCTTTCTTCATAATATTTACTTCCTCCTTCTCCTTATCAGCCATTCTCTCCTTTAGATGCTTAATATCATCTTCCAGATATTTCATTTTGCTTTTCATTTTCTAACTCTTGCCGAAGCTCTTCTACTATGGTCCTGACATTTGTTCCCATTTCTAATCGCTGTAATCTATCCAGACATTTTTCACATACGTTAACACTTTCCTTCTTCTCATTTACCCAAACAGTCCATATAGCAATTTTCGAAGTGCACCCACTGTGAAAAATCTAAAGCAGAGCCAGACGTTCGTACAGAAGTCTTCCGTGCCGCTGACATACATAAAATTTCAACAACACCACTGTAGGACACTTGTATCCAAACTGAAAAAAAAGTGTAGCACAATTTGCGACAAAAAGTCACACTATGCACTAATTAAAAATACCTTTTAGCATGACTCAAGTCTACCTCTACGTTCACTCACGACACAACACATTTTTTTTATGCAGAGAGCAATATATTATCCGGTCGGCTAAGATGTTTATATGATGATTTTTTCTATATTTTGCAGAAGCTGATAGTGGGTTGTTTATGAAGATGCAATTTTCTTAATAGAGAAAGGTATATGTGGAGCACCACAAGCTTTGGTTCTGGGCCAGTTGTTTTTAATTGATATATCGACAATATAGTTCAAGGTTTCAGAGGAGATTTCAGCTATTTGCTGACATTGCTGAACTGGAGTAAAGAAGCTGTGGTGTGAATGTGGATTTCATGTTATGCTGAAGTGCAGGGAAACCCTTCAGCATAACAGAAAATCCAAGTCAGTTTATGTATCATGAGGCACAAATCAGAAGTGGACTGAAATGTACCTTATACAATGGAAGTGCTACTTCTTCATCCTTGCTTATTAATATCATGTGCATTGGCAGTACTTTTTCTCTCTTATTCCTGTTGCTGGATTCTTTGCAACAGTTTTTATGATATAGATATGATCTATCGAGCTCAGGTCAGCTTATTGTTTTTCTGCAATCCAAAGTATGGTCCACTCTCCTTGACTTGCTATAATGATTATAAATATTTATGTTCTTTAGGATATCTCTAAGTAGTATTATCTCTGTAATGTAGCTGGAAGAACAAGGCGATGTTTGCCTTTTGGTTGGAAAAGATTAGCTGTCTTGTCATGATGCGAGGAACAGTTAAGTTTTTTCAACCAACAGTTGGTTAGTTTGTCTCTTGTACAGAGGTGTCAGTATTTTCAAGTAAACCAGTCTGAGAACACACATAATTAACAGACAAAAATACTACAAATTAAGTGGATATTAAATCCAGCATCATTTCAAAACAGACTACAAAAATTATAGAAGTTTTGTGCAAAATTTGACCAGAGAGCTTACGGGAATATGCTTGCCACCATACTATGAGTTGTCCTAGCCAAACCTAATAAGTGGCATGAACGCTAAAGCAGCCATATTTTTGCCTCCTATTGGTTCATTTTGATAAGGTTTCACTGACCGGACAGCTGTTTCAAACTCATAGGTTTTCACCAGGGATCAGGCAGAAACCTAAGAGCAAAAACTAAGAAACTCTGAGCGTCAGAGAAGTGTATTTTTCATAAGCGAACTCTTGGTCGGTTTGCAGAGTATTTACTAAGGGATGAGTTTGAAATAGCTGTCAGGTCAGCGAAACCTTATCAAAATGAACCAATGGGAGGCGAAAATATGGGCGCTTTAGCGTTCATGCCACCTATTGGGTTTGGCTAGGGTAACTCATAGTATTGTGGCAGGCGTGTTCCGGTAAGCTCTCTGGTCAAATTTTGCATGAAACTTCTATAGTTTCTATAGTGTTGGCTTTGAAATGATGTTGGATTTAATATCCACTTAATTTGTATAATTTTGCATCACTGATATGAAGCCTTTGGCTCTTTATTTTTAGTAAAAGACAAAAATACTTTTAATGGATATACTGAATAATATCAAAGTAATCATTAGGTGAAGAAGGCAATATTTGGTTGAAAATGTGCATTCAGAATCACAGCTGCACTCTAATTTTAGAGCAGAAAACAAATACCATTGTTACAACATTAGATCAGCATGCTCACTGGATTTCATTCTGAAAGTTTTTCAGAATCTATTAAAAACATTAAGAGACAGGTGTAACCACCATACTATGAAATCGTGTAGTGCAAGAGAAATTTGGTGATTAAAAAAATTGTTGTTGTGTGTGTGTAGGGGGGGGGGG
Organism: Typopeltis vanoorti; assembly: GCF_054136105.1. Classification (NCBI taxonomy): domain Eukaryota; kingdom Metazoa; phylum Arthropoda; class Arachnida; order Uropygi; family Thelyphonidae; genus Typopeltis; species Typopeltis vanoorti. The sequence continues at coordinate 47,523,229 of NC_143552.1, forward strand.
GAAAGAGGTTAGCTGAAACTTTGTTGCTAGGGTGGAGAATAAAAAAAAAAGTAGCAGAACAATGTGATGTACTAAATGAGTTCTGGAAATTCTTTGAGAAGACACTGATGAGATATTAGATTTATGGAGTAAGAAGAGAACTTCAATGCAGTTAATAACTGTGTGGTTTACAGATTTTTTTTTTTCTTTTTTTTACATAGTTTATCTAGTTACTTCACTATTGGATCATAATATGATATGCCATACAGCATAATGATTCAATGAAAATCAATTCAGATTTTGATTGATATGCTATCATTGAATTGTTAAACATATTAGTATTATTAACATCTGACCTCCATGGAGTCAGAAACTCATTGTGGAAGGTACACACTATTGCACACAATTCTCATCCAACCATACTTTAATTGCACTTACCAACCACCCTCCATGCAAAGAACCTGCTGTTTACTCCTCTGCATTGACTTCAGTTTCTAGCAATACCTCTTGTTCTAACGTCCCCCCCCCCTCCCATTCTATGAAAAATCTCCTCTATGTCAACCTGATAATAACCCCTGACTAGCTTATATGTCTCGATTCCCCCCCCCCCCTCTTCCTCCTATTCATGAGGTCTGCAACTTACATTCTCTCAATCTGTCCTTGTACTCCACATTCCAAAGACCACTGACTGCCTTTGTGAATCTTTTCTGGACCCTTTCCAACATATCCTTGTCACCATGAAAACGTGGTGACCAAATCTGTGCACAATCACTCATATGAGGCCTGATTAAGGCCTTATACAATGACATCATAACCTCTATTTCTGCATGACAATGATGCACCTCAGCATCAATGCCATTATCTGATGTGATGTCTTCAAAACTTGTGCAATGTGGCCCCTAAATTTCAGATCCTTATCCACTATCACTCCTACATTTTTCATCTCCTCTATTTGCTTTCAAGTTTCCCCACCAAGTGTATACTTTGCATCCCATCATTGCTTACCAAATCTCAAACCTTACACTTTGCAATGTTGAACTGATAGTTCCACTTACCTGTCCATTCATGCAATCTATAAAAGTCCTCTTGTAAGGCCATACATCCGCTTGACTCTGCATTGCTCTCCCCAGTATTGCATCATCTGCAAAAAGCTGCATATTATTAGTTAAAACCATTCCAATGTAATTAACATTTAAATTGAATAACAATAGTCCCAAAACTTGACCCCCTGTGGTACACCACTAGTGACCTTTCTCTTTCAGTATACTGCACTCCCATATACAACTTTCTGATACTTATCTGACAGCCAGTCACTGATCCAACTCAGAAGTTTGTTATCCAATCTCATCTGTTTCAATTTATTTATCAGCTTATTGTCTGGCAGTCTCATAAGATTTTGCAAAATCTAAGTAAACCACAGTGTATGCATCTCCCCTGTCACCTTGTTATAATAAGGAAGTTAATGAAACATGATCTCCCTTTAACAAACCTATGCCAATAACCACAGAGAATACTGCTGTTATCAATCCATTTCTGTATCCCACCTCTTGCCAATCTTTCCAATACCTTCACCACAACTGCAGATATACAGATTGGCCTACAATTTGAAGCTACAGCCTTATCACCACTTTTATGCAGTGGAACAATTTTACCCTTCTTCCACTCCCTTGAAATCTGTGCTGCTGCAAGACTTTTATTAAACAAGAATGCCAATGCTGCTCATACTGCCAATTCCCTGGAACATTTCCTTAAGTTGAATGGTGATATGTCATCAAATTCTATCGTCTTATTGACATCAAGTTTATTTATTTCCTCAAATACCTCCTGCTCACTCACAATTAAGCCATCCTCTCCCATGTTGTTTACATTTAAGTTCCTCAGGATGAAACACCCTTATAAATTGATCACTAAATACTTCAACAATGTCTGGCAGCAGTTACCATTCTACCACTTTCATACATTAACATCATCTTACCATGATCATTCTTCCTTCTACTTATCGCATATCTAAAAAAAAAAAAAAACTCTAGGGTTTTTCTTTGAATGATTTGCCAATACTCTACTTTTGTTTTTCTTACTAACAGTCACTTTCCTGGCTTGTTCTTTATACTCTTCATGTAACTAATTATTACCATTATTCATCTTGTATATTTCCTCCAAAGTACCTTCTTTTTCCAGATTTTCATGCTTAAGCTCCACATGCATCCATTTTACACCTACCTTATTCAGTTTTTTTTTCCTTTGGAATACATTCACACATTGATGCTGGATGTATTTCTTTGTCAGTTCCCATGCAGCATTTATTTCCTTACTGCTCAACTCCTCGTTCCATGTTATAGTTTCAAGCTGTCTCCTAAACTTGTCATAATCACCAGCCTTATAATTCCACATATATCCTTTCCTCACAAAAGTCTGCATATGGCTAGCCATTTGAAGGTGATCACTTAATGATCACTTTCAACAACTGGAGGAAAGTGTGAAACCCCTCTCACAATTACATCCTCTGATGAAATGATCAGATCTAGAACTCTCAATTCTCACGTGCCATCCTTCACGTTTTACCTGAGATAGTTATCTATTTTCCTTATTCCCAAATGCTTTCTCTTCATTTCAATCTATACCGCCATAATTAAAATTGCCCATAATAATTACCCTTCCTTTGTTCACTAATCCAAGTTTATACATTTCTTCATCACCTCCTCCACATTCCTAGGCCTATAGCAACATCCAACTATATAAATGTCTTTCTGTCAACCTCTATGTTATACCACACTGCCTCACAGCCATTGCAACTATTTCCCTCTTTCATGTTTACCTTATGTTGACTTAATTCCCCTGCTATTATCAGCAGCACTTCCCCCTCCCTTCTTGCCTTTTCTATCCACACAAAAAATACTGTATCCTTCCATTTCTATTCCCGTTATGATATCATCTTCATTCAACCATGTTTCACTTATCCCAATGATTTTGGGGTGAATAAACTCAATCACTGAAACCATTTCATCCCCCTTATTTCTAATACTTCTGGCTTGTATTCATTTTTAGGTCTATAACCAGTCCTATCAAAGCGACTTGTTGGTTGTGATTTCCCCACCATATCTGCCTAATCACCTTCATCAACACTCACCACACATCCTCTCAGTCTCAACTCTTCCACCCCCCCCCCACACACACACATCACGATATACCCCATCTTCATACACACATTCACTATCTCTTTCAACATCCACTCTTGTTATGCCATGTTTCTGTCCACCAGAGCCCCCCCCCTCCAATTTCACTATTTCTCTTGCATTCCCATTCTCTCTTCATCTCTAACGCTACTGTGTCCCCTGCCAAGCACTTCTGTCTCTTCAATACCACTCTCCTGATTTTTCCCTTCATCTCTTTTTTCTGATCTCTTGTACGCATCACACACACTTCTGATCTACAACCGTTCAAACAGCAAAACAACCTGATCTTCTCAGTTTCATTTGTACTATGAATAGGTTTATCAAAATATTTCTTCTTGTGATCTATAAGAAAATTGAAAATGCATCATTAAAAAAGTTTAAACGAATCAGAACATTCTATATATACTTTTTTTTTTTCCATTAGAAACACAGTAGAGCATATAACACTGCTTTGTTTTCTCTAGAATCACAAGATATATGCTGGAATAGAAACAGACAGTAATGGTAATTTAAAACCTGTTGGTGGTGAGTTGTTTTCTCTATTTTCTTCTTTCCCCTTATTGATAGGCATTCTTGCAAAAGAAAGTTAAATATATCATGTAGTATTTATTTTTACTGTTTTGCAAATGCATTTGGCTTAATATAATTATTCTACATTTTAGAGTTGGCAGTTCTATCATTTTACTATTAGAAAACATAAGTCAGGCTAAGCCTGACTTATGTTTTCTAATAGTAAAACGTTACTTCTTTTTTTGTTTAATTTCATAAATGTAGTCATTTTTTTTTCAGTTTTCTCCTTCTGAATCCACAGTCATCTGATGAATTATGCAAGTCTGATGAATTAATGCTGCAAGTGTCAAATATCTCCTGGAAAGTGAGAATGGAAGTGGTGAATAAGAGGATGAGAAATTTTTTGCATGGAGGGTAGTAGTTGGTTCAAACAGCAAATAAGTCAAAGGAATAGTGTTGTCTAAAATGGGTGACTGACAGTGAGTCTTGTGACCTCATAAAGGTCCTAAATATTAATAGTATATTATTATTAAGAGAAACCTCCAGGAGTCATCGAGGGGGGCCACATACTACACACACCAGATATCATACTTATTCTTCAATTCATTCACACTGCTTGAACACACAACATCCAATGGCAATCCATTCCAATCATGCGCCACTGTATGAGAGAAAAATCTAGCCCGCATCCCTTTCTTAGCAGCATTCATTCTCAGCTTCCAAGGATGCCCTCTTGTCCTTTCCCTATCCTCCATAAAATGAAAAATTCAAAAAACTGAAATCCTGTTTGACCCTTTCAGAAGTTTGTAAGTCTTAATCACATCACTCTTTCTCCTGTTTGCCAGTGTCTGCAGGCTACAAATTCTCAATATCTCTTCATAATCAGTATTCTATAATCCTGATATCATTTTAACACACTCCTTTGTACTCTCTCCAATATATCAGAATCACAATGGAAACCAGACCGGCACACAATAGTCCAAGTGAGGTCTTATAATGTAAAGAGGCAAAATGTCATCCTTGTCCTTGCATGTCAAAATTCGTTTCAGCATTGCAATTATCTTTTGTTGTATTTGCAATCTTTGCTACATGGTCCTGAACTTCAACTTCCTATCTACTAAAACTCCAAGTTCCCTAGCCTGATCAATTTTCTTTAGCATAATCCTTCCAATATAACATGACATTGGATATCTAATCACGCCAAAGTGCATGGCTTGACATTTACTGACATCCATTTTCCCATGCTCACAATTCTAGCCTATTCAAATCATTCTGCAAGTACTGCAAATCATCAGCATTGGTCTTCTTCATGAACTATTAAGCCTAGTTGTTTTTAGTGTCAATGCTTTCAAGACCATGCTGTCATCTTTTCCATGGTCTTTTCTTTTGGTATGTAGTTTCTATACAATTTTTTCATTATTTTTTTTTTCAAATCCAATCATTTCTTAGCTGTATTTTACAGTTTTTCTCTGTTGTAAGTTCCTAATTTTGCTTGATATTGTACACCTTCGATTTTTCTCAATGGTTTATTTATGTCTGATTTTTGCAGTTTCTGATACATACCTTTTGTAGATTTTTATTTTTGTTTTATTCTTATTCTTTCAGATAGGGCTGTTGAAACATCCAGATCTCCTACTATCTTTTAGGAGATCTGGATGTATCTGGATATCTTTTGCATTCTTGTACTTCATTTTCCATATTACCATAGTTGTTTAATTCTCTTCTTAAATATTCTATCTTACTAACTTGTTCAATTATTTTCCCTTTGATTTCTAATTTACACTTATGAGTTCTCCACCAGCCATCATGGTTTTAGTTTTTTCCATTGATATCATATTTTTTTTCCTACATTATTGAATGTATTTTAATCATCTTCACTTTCAGCTAGTAAGATTATATCAGAGATTGCTTGAGGATCAGAGTAAATAATTAAGAGGAGGAGGAGACCTCCATGTGGGCTTAAGAAATGTGAAAGACTGACAGGTGCTTCTGACCCTACTGTCCAATTTTACTTTCTCATGTTGGTAGGTATCTACCTGAATACTGAACAAATGGGGATGGACTGTTTGGGATTTATCTAATTAATTATATTCTTATTGGCTTAAACTTCTCCCCCTCACACACACACACACACACACAAAAAAAAAAGAGGTAAAACATGATGGAATTGACTGGGTATTGCCCAGTTAAACTTGACCCTCACTTTGTTCTTCAAGGAACCAGAACAAACTGCAAAAAGTCAGCTACTGGAACAAGCTCCAGTGCAATGTTCAAGAATGGCACCATTGACATAAAAAACATCAACAAAGAAGAATTGGATAAGTACAAGATCAACATAATGTGTTAATGAAACAAAGACAAGAACAGGTGAGAATAAAATGTTATATTCAGGCAATAATGATTAGGGAAGAGGTGTAGCTGTTTCATTGAACACTAAATTTGAGGATAATACCTGAGGGACCTTATGTAGTGCAATATCTGTGAAATGTATTCTTTACTAAAAGTGAATGGACATTGGTTCAAAAGTGAGAGTGTACGAATGACATTATGAATTAGAGTGTCAGAAGTGCACTTCAGGTCAAAAGGTTGAAGTGATAGATGTAAAAGGGAATATGTGATTAAATGAGTGCATAAGAGCAGCAGAAGACAGGATTGATTGAGAGAAAGAGAGAGTAAAAGTGATGATCAGATGATTAGTAGCATGAAAAATGTGAAGAATGAAGAGTTAGCCATATTGAGAGAGAAAACATGCTTATATGGAGTTCTTCATAGGACAAAGCATGAGACGCAGCAATGCAGAAACATCTGGTAAGTGGTTCAGCTGAGAACAGAAAATAAAAAAAGTGGTGCAAGAAAAGAGAAAGGAAAATTAAAGAGAGAGAGAGAAAGAGAGCATTGTATGTATGGTGATTCCATATGTGTGCCTGACAAGCATGATGAAATCGTGCTTCTTGAGTGCAAAAATTAATAAGGCTTAATAATTAGGTTGCAGAAGGACAAAGTGAAAAAGTGCATTGTTTTGGCAGGAACAAATAATTTCACAGGAGACAAATATAGTATGATGGAGGACGTGAAAGAATGACTGAAAATAGCAGAAGAAAAAAGTGAGAAAGTTAAGATAGCAAGTCTGTTGCCATGATATGATAAAAGCGAGTTGAGAAGGAGGGCCATGATTGCAAGTAAGTCAATGTATAGGTTACTATTATTAACACCAGACCTCATGGACTCTAAAGACTCATTGCAGGAAGCAAACACTGCTACACATAAGCCCATCAAACCCATTCAATGTATCTGCATTCACAACAATGCCAGGCAAAGCATTCCACTGACCAGCCACTCTCCAGGCAAAGTACCTACTCCTTATGCCCTGCTCACACTCTCCTTATACAACTTCAAGGTTCTACTCCTTTACCCCATTCTACAAAAAAATTTCTTGCACATTAACGTGGTAACAACCCTTTACCAACTTAAATGTCGCAATCATATCCCCTCTTTTCTTCATATCTTACATCCCAAAGACTTTAGTCAGTCTTCTCTGGATCCTTTCCAACATATCCTCATCACCACCATGAAAATCAAAGGATCAAATCTGTGCACAATAATCCATATGAGGCCTGATCACGGCCTTATACAATAGAACCAGAACCTCTTTATTTCTACAGGGTAAGGTCCTCTGCATCATTACCATAATCTGATGTGATGTCTTCATAACTTATGCAAAGTGTGACCTCTGATCATCAAGTCCTCACCACTACTTTAAGGTCTCTTATCTCCTCAACTTCCTCCAAAATTTCCCTGTCAAGTAAGATGGGAGGGGGGGTCTGGAAAGTTTTCTGCAACACCTAGAACAACAATTAATTAATTTTATGCCTTCTTATATATTCTTAAAGAGAAGATATTTTCTGAAAAAACATTTTTATATGAAAAAATTTTCATATATAAATAAACATTTTTGTTCTAAGTGTTTATCAGAACTTTCCAGACCACCTTCCCCCTCATCTATACTTTGAATCCCATTGTTGGCTACTGAATTTCAGAACCTTACACTTAGCACTGTCAAATTGACAGTTCCATACTGTTGCTCACTCATACAATCTATTCAAGTCTTCTATAAAGCCACAATCATCTGCTAGCTTCCTCATTCCTGCACTCCAGTTTTGCATTATCTGCAAACAGTTGTATATATCACCAGTTAAATCGATCCCAATATCATTAATATATAAATTATATAACAATATTCCCAAAACTCGAAAGAGGAAAGTCACACTAGTGACTTTCCTCTTTCGAGTTAGTGCTCCCCATACACAGCTTACTGATACCTATCACCTACTTAGATTCACCTATCTAACTCACTAGTCTATTATACAATCCCATCTGCTTCAGTTTAGTTACCAACTTGTGGTGTGGCAATCTATCAAAAGCCTTCATAAAAATCTAAGTATACCACTGTATATGCATCTCCCTTGTCCAATACATCTTATCACCTTGTTATAGTACATAGAACGTATCCTCCTTTTAACAAACCCATGGTGACAAGCACAAAGAATATCACTGTTATCAACCCACTTTTGTATCCTATATCTCACCAATACCTTAACTATAACTCCAGATAGATCTGTATTTTGTTGCCTTAGCCTAATCACCACCTTTGTGAAGCGGAATAATTTTGCCTTCCTTCCACTCCGTTGGGACTGGTGCTGTTGCAAGACTTATTAAGCAGGTAAGCCAAGGCTGATGTTAATTCCCTAGAGCATCCAGAAGGAATGCTATGGAGTGAGTTTGACAGATGAAAGAACTTGTACAAGGTGGGTAGTTTTGAATGGATTTTATTTGGAGACTGGAAAGCGCTATTGAATGAACTGAGATTGGAGGTACAAAATCAGGGAAGCTAGAAGGTGGGGGGGGAGGCTAGAGTGGGTATAGATACCATTGAAGCAAGTGAGGATGTATAAAAAAATGCCTAAGTCAGTACCACTTGGTAACAAAACAGAAAACGATAGTTGATATAAAGCACAAGCATAGCTGTGGGCCTAGCAGCTATTTTGCTTTATGTATACTAATACTAGGAGCATTCAGAATAAGGGAGGGGAAGAGTTTTTGGCACTGGTACATTGCCAAGAGGAACTGGCTAATTCCTCTGCATGAGAGATCTGACAGAAGATGATGTAGTTAGTGGGATAGAAGTGAAGAATATAGCATTTTTAAGGTGGCTAAGAGAGAGAGAGAGGGGGAAAATAATGGGGAGTAGGTATTGATGATAGCTCAACTGCAGCCAAAAAGAGTAGGAGTTCAGTGAAGGTCAGTGAAAAATAGTGCATTCAAAGCCATCTGTGGTCAAAATGTTTGATGGTCTCAAGTCATTTTCTATCACAAGATAAAAGATCCAAATCCTTGAGGGATTTTCTTTTTTAATAATCCAGTCCCTTCTTTGGTTCAAGTTCATTCATAGCCAACTTAAAATGTGTGATACCACTGTTAAAAAGATCAAATGAAAAGACCTTTAATGACAGGATGAATGCTCAATAGAGAGGAGCAATATTTTTTTACATCTGCTATCCTGGACTTCAAAAAAACAACTGACAGAGAATAGTGTTATCAGAGATGTTGAATTTATTGTCGCTTTTAACTATCATTATTATTAATCGGGCCTCCATGGATTCAAAAGATTCATTGTGGGAGGTCCTTCCTAAATACAAAAAGTCTATCATGCCACTCATTGACTGTTCGTGCTCTCACCACCATCAGTCCTGAAACCATCTTTGTTATCTGCCTCTGTACCCTTTCCACAGTTAATTTATCTCCTTCAAATCCTGGGGACCAAATCTGAGAGCAAAAGTGTGGTTTGATCAGGGCTTTACACAATGGAATGACAACTCTTTTTTCTCTGCAAGTCAGCATCCTTCTCATTATTGCAGCAATCCTTTGGGTTACCTTCACCACCTTTGCAATATGTTCCTTGAATTTCAGTTTTCTATCAATCATCACCCCAAGATCTCTTGTCTCTCCTATTTCCTCCAAACGAGTATGCAGCCTCCCATCAATGTATCCCAAATTTCAAGGCTTTACATTTTACTGCATTAAACTGAAACCCCCATTTATTTGCCCATCTGTCCAGTTTATTCAAATCCCTTTGCAGGGCTGCCACATCTGCACTATTACTAATAACCCTTCCTAGCTTCACATCATCTGCAAACAACTGAATATCCCCTTACAATCCACTGACAATGTCATTGATATAAAGATTAAACAATACAGGTCCCAGTACTGAGCAGGATCCCACTTGTAATTTTCTGCCTTCTCCCATAATTTGTGTAATACTTTCCTAGATACTAATATCTGTCATGTTTTTTTTTTTTTTTTTTTTTTTTGGATGACTGAATTTCTTCCAGAAGCTTTTGCTGTTCCTTTATAAAACTGTAAAAAGCCCATACAAGAAATGTCTTTAAAATGTGGAATAATGACAAACTGAGTACAGCCTTTTTCAGAACTATGTGACTTTAAATGCATTTTGTCAAACATTGATCCATCGTGGTGGTGTGTTATTCAAAAATGTGTCCCAAATTGACACCACCATACTAAAAGTAATAGATGAAGATTAACTATTCAGTGAAATTAATTGTGAAGAATATGTGACGCATAGCAAGATGCGGACTGAAACATTTCAGACAAGGAAAAATGAAGACATTGGTTGTTGTTTATTATTTTAACGGTATAATAGAACACAGAAACTAAGTAAATAATTAATTTATTAACTTGATGCTGATATTTCGCTGGTATTATAACCAGCATCTTCAGAGCACAAAAAAAACTGCTACAATTTTGTTTAAGTACATCATGTTGTTTTAGTCTCGTGTATTGTGGCAAACAGTGTTTTTGTGCTCTGAAGATGCTGGTTATAATACCAGCGAAATATCAGCATCAAGTTAATAAATTAATTATTTAGTTAGTTTCTGTGTTCTATTATACCGTTAAAATAATAAACAACATGTTCGACGAACACATAAGTCTGTCCACACGTTGAAGACATTGGTTTTTGTGACCAAAATACATTGCGAGTTTTGTTAGGAATACTGAGCACAAATGTTTCGTTAGAGAGGTATTTTCTTTAATGAACATATTTTGCACAGATAAAAGTAAACAATTGTTTGTTGAAACTATATATACAATATTAATATCAATAACAAAAGCACATTTTGAAAACATTTCTTGTATGGACTTTTACCTTTTTGTAAAGGAACAGCAAAAGCTTTTGGAAGTAATTCAGTCATCTAAAAAAAATTGATATATATTAGTAGTGTATGCCCTGGACTATTTTATTAATAAAGATTTTGATAATTTGACAAAGTGAGACCAAGATGGCAATAAATATGCAAGTAACCTATGTTAATTTTAATCAATCTAAATGGGCAGTTGGCATGAAATGAGTACAAGAGGATTATTTTAACTATCCTCTTGTATTGAATAGTTTATTTAAATTTAATAGTTAAAGTAAAGTTTATTTAAAAATAAATAAACTATTTATTTTTAAATATCATTTTAACCGTTAATTAGTCACACTTTTTTTGTTACTTAATTAGTCACATGGGCCTATTTGACCCCAAAATTAAAGTTATGATATTTCTTTAATTTCTCATGAAATGTTTTTATTTATTATAAGGTTGATTATGGTGAGTAAAATGAAATAAATCTTTAATAATGCTTTATTTTTATATTAATTATTAACATTTTTATTCAATCTCAATTTTCTTTAATGATTATTGCATCTTACTGAAGAATGCCCATTGCATCAAAAGCTCAGACATTTCACACTTTGATCTTATTTTACAATCCTTTGATCTAGGACATATTACCTAGCGGTGTCTACAAATGTAATCATTGTGACTGGAACAAGAAAATATGCATAAAAGTGCAAAATCGAAAAAAAATATCATTAGAAAAATACTCGTGTAAGTAGTCGCATAGGATCAGAACGTCAGAAATTGCTCCTTACTCCCCAACTGATTACGCCAATGGCCAGCACATAACTGATTCAGCACAGGGGCAGCAAGAAACTCAGCTACTCAAAAATCCATCATTAGTTTTGTCAGAAATCAAACAAGGGTAGACATTGGAGTGTTCTTTCACTTGGTGGAATGGTGGCAAGGAGCGATGACAAGGGGGCCATCCCTGGAAGTTACGAAAGGAGGGTGCGCAAGAGGGTGAGGAGTGGTTTCTTTGCATGGAGGGTGGTTGAACCTTGGAATGCGTTGCCTGAGAGAGTGGTTGGAACAGGAATGGTCAATGAGTGATATGATAAACTTTGTTTCCTAAAAACGATCTCCCACGATGAGTCTTTTGACTCCATGGAGGCCTGGATAATAATATGACGACTGGGGTCAAATAAACCCCTTGTGACTAATTAAAGGTTAACTAGAATCACAGTCAATTCATGTCAACTCTCCAGGAGTGTCACATCTCCTTAGGAATTACAGTTTTCATTGCTTCTTTCCTTTGATATACAGATACTTAACACTTTGTAGATTTTTTTTCTTTTTTTTATCTTATTTACTGGTTTATTTCTTTTAGACTATTTCCTAGTATGTGTGTTCCAGGGTTCAACCACCCTCCATGGTGGTTGAACCTAATAACATAGTAGTACTTACTCAGCCTCTTCATGCCTATTGGCACATAAGGCTGAGATCTGTTTCTTCCATCTACCTCTATTCTGAGTTACTAGCTTGGCTTGTATCCAGCTGTTCCAGTCAGATATTCCTCTTTCCTTTTTTGTCATTCTTTGCCAAGTTAATTTAGGTCTTCCCCTCTACTGTTTTCATTCTGGGATTTATGTCAAAGCCACTCTAAGAATCTCTTTGCTGTCCATTCTCAGTATGTGTCCAAATCATTTTCCATCTGTTTTTTTTTTTTTTTTTTTTTTTAATTTCATAGGTGATGCTTTTTTTTCTCAATCAGCTTATATATAGATATATCATCATTTGTTATACATTACGCCAAAATATTTTTAATGTTTTATACAGGTGTTTTGTTTGAAAGCTATTTAATTCAACTTCCTGTTTTTTTGGTCAGCTTCCTTGTCTCAGATCCATGTAATGATACAGCCTTAACATTGCTGTTGAAGATCTTTATTTGGGTTTTATAATGTATTTTGAAAATTTTTTTTCCATATATTATTTAATTTTTTGAAAGCAGTATTAGCTTTGATCAGTCTTTGCATTATATCCCTGTTAGTTCCACCTTCAGTATCTACATTTGCTTCTAAGTATATAAAATTCTTAACTTCTTCTACGAGTACAGCATGCCGATTGATTCTGATTACTTTGTAGAATTTACTTTTTATTTAGTTTATTTATTTATTTATTTAGTTTAAGAACTTTTGTTTTAGTCACACTTATTTTAAGACCAACCATTTTAGCTTTTTTCCAATTTTGTTTATATATTGTATTTTGGTGATATGAAAACTACATCAGCATAATCTAGATCTTATAACTATGACATAGGATTCCATTTAATTCCTCTTCCTGCACCTGTAACTTTTCCAAAATCCATTCAATGACTATGTTAAACAATGAACTAGACATTGAACAATCTTATCTTAAACCATCCAGATGTTGTTTGCTATGCAATAATACAACTTTTACTTCCCTTATACATTTCTTTGATTATTCTCACATATTTGTGAGAATAATATGGAATTCCGTGACATTTACTATAATGCTTCTCTATCAATACCATCAAATACTTAACAAAATCTATAAAATTTAAGTATCATGGGCTTAAGTTTTATGCTTTGTTCAATGATTTTCCTTAAAGTAAAAATGTGATTCACAGTGCTCCCACATGTTCTAAAATCAGCTTGTTCATGCCTTAATATCTTCTCTACTTCATTTTTAATTCTATTTATGAATATTTTACAGAAAATTTTTGCAGGTACTGACAGTCTAATTCCCTCCAATTCTCACATCTAGGGAGATCTCCTTTCATAGCAATTACAGTTTTCATTGCTTCTTTCCTTTGATATGCAGATACTTAACACTTGTACGTACATTTCATCTTATTTACTGGTTTATCTCCTTTTGACTATTTCCTATATCCTGTGTGCTTTTATTACCTGTGTTCTGGTACAGTATGACCTTTGCTGTCCTTGTGCCATAAAACAAATTAAATCAAAAAGCTTCTTTCCATTGTTTAGGTGTCTTTTCTGTCTCTAGCACATTGTTAAAGATCAGTTGCAATTTATCAGCAGCAATTTCTTTAGTTGTTTAACGCAATTCTATTGCTGTATTATCATTGTCCGAAGCCTTTCCACTTTTTATTTTCTCTATTATGTTTGCTATTTCATTTTTAATTATAGATATTATTATTGTTGGCCTCCATGGAGTCAAAAGACTCATTGCGGGAGGTTCTTCCTAAGAAACACAAAGTCTATCACACCACTCCTTAAACTCATGACTGTTCTCGCTCTCACCACTCTATCAGGCAATGCATTCCATGGTTCAACCACCCTCCATGCAAAGAAACCAGTCCTCACCCTCTTACTCACAGTTTCCTTTCGTAACTTCCAGGTATGGCATCTTGTCATCACTCCTTCCCGCTGTTCAACTAGGCAAAAGAACTCCCCAGTGTAACTCCTGTAACCACCTCTCAACAGTTTAAAAGTCTCAATCATACCACCTCCCCTTCTTCTATCTACCAAACTCTGCAGTCCACATTCCCTCAGCATATTTCTCATAATTAACATTGTACAGTCCTGAAACCATCTTTGTTATCTGTGTTAATTTATCCCCTTCAAATCATGGGGACCAAATCTGAGAACAATAGTCTAAGTGTTGTCTGATCAGAGTCTTGCACAACGGAATGATAACTCTTTTATCTCTGCAGGTGAGTGTCCTTCTCATTATTACAGCAATCCTCCTTGTTACCTTCACCACCTTTGCAATATGTCCCCTAAATTTCAGGTTTCTATCAATCATCAGGTCCGCGCGATTAGCCTAGTGGCTTTGCGCTTCGCAACCATATGCCTGGGGAAGGAGTATCCTAGGTTCGATTCCCGTCCACGACGTGAGGAGCTTAAGGATCTTCCTCAGCCATAGCCAAGTTAGCCGGTCTTGGGTGTGGGCAGCAGGGTTTTTTCTGCCAGTTTATCTGGGGTTTTTCATCCCGCAAGCAGGCAAACCGGCCCCGTGAACACACAGGTTACAGTCATAAATACTTACGGCAAGGAAGGCAACGGGAAACCACCTTGCTCATAATCATCTCTCCCAAGAATGGTAGCATATAGCTACCCTCCCGCGGCCATATGGCAGATGGGAACCAAAAGTAAGTATCAATCATCAACCCCAGATCTCTTGTCTCCCCCTACTTCCTCCAGTATAGTTCCTCCAATAGAGCATGCAGCGTCCCATCAATGTGTCCCAAACCTCAAGACTTTACATTTTACTGCATTAAACTGAAACCCCCATTCATTTGCACATCTATCTAGCTTATTCAAATCCTCTTGCAGTGCTACCACATCTGCACTATTACTAATAACCCTTCCCAGCTTTGCATCATCTGCAAACAACTGAATATTCCCCTGCAATCCACTGACAATGTCATTGATATAAAGGTTAAACAATATAGGTCCCAGTACTGAACCCTGTCGGACCCCCATTTGTAACCCTCTGCCTCCTTGAAACTGCCCCACCATATACAACTCGCTGATACCTATCTGACAGCCAATCCTGAATCCAGTTGACCAACCTGACATCCAGACCCATGTGCTGCAACTTAAATATCAGCTTATCATGTGGCACCCTGTCAAATGCCTTCGCTAAATCCAAGAAAAATGGCAGTATATGCCTTTCCCTCATCTACTGCTCTTATAACTTTATTATAAAAGGCTAGCATATTGCTAAAACAAGAGCGCCCCTTCACAAATCCACGTTGACTCTCACAAATAACATTACGCTCATCTGCCCAATGCTGTATACGGTCCCTCACTAATTTCTCCAAGATCTTAACAACTACTGATGACACACAAACTGGCTTATAATTAGACATTCCAGTCTGCTATTGCGATTATGCAATGGCACTATCTTATCTTCCTTCCATTCACTGGGCACCTTTCCCACAGCCAGATTTTCATTGAAAAGCCAGGTCAAAGACTCTCAGTTCTTTAGCAGATTCTCTCAAAACTCATGGTGAATTACCACCCAGTCCCACTGCTTTACTGACGTCCAGAGTACTCAGTATTTGGAACACTCTCCTCCTGCACCTCTAAACCTCGAACCTGCCCTATCCCTCTAGTATTAAAATTTACTCCACCAGGATGCAATACTCCAAAATAAAGAGTTCATTGAACAATTCCACTATGTCCTCTGCATCAGTCACTCTATTCCCATTTTTACCCCACAATGTCATTTTTCCACAATCATTTCTCCTCCTACTGGCCGCATAGCTAAAAAAATTCCCTTGGATTTTCTTTGGATCTTAAGGCCAGTCTCTTCTTATATTCCAGTTTCATCTTCCTTACCATACTAGTTACTCTCCTGGCCTGTGTCTTATATTCTTCATGCATCTTCTCTTTACATGTCTCCTTATATCTCTTTCATAGCCTCTTTTTCGTATGCAGTCCCTGTTTAATATTGTTTGTCATCCACTTTACTCCAAATTGTGTTCTCTTCTTCACTCGTGAAATACAGCTTACCATTGCTGCTAACAAATATTCCTTCACAATTTCCCAAGCACTAATGATATCCCATCCTTCCAATTCCTCCCTCCATGAAACTTCCCAAAGTGTTGACGTCTAAGACTATTATAATCACCTGCATTATAATTCCACATTCGTTCCCGTCTCTTTGATACTTCTGCATGTCTATTCATCTTCCAAGTCAAAACCATATGGTCACTCTCTCCAACTGGTGGGAGAGATGTCATCTCAGTTATTATCAACTCTTCTGATGCTATGACTAAATCCAAAACTCTTGAACCTCTTGTTCCTTCTATTACATGTTGCCTAAAACATTTGTCCTTCGTTTCCCAAACTCTGTTTTGCAGAAGGTAAATAAGTGTTTTGCGAGAAGTCCTCCTGGAATTTGTCATTTTAGTTTTCTAAGCATTTTTCAAAAATAAATATTTTATAGTGGAAATATTCTGAAAAGAATAATATTTGTGAATATGTCGAAAAGCTCAGACCCAGAACACCTAATAACATCTGTGTATTGTTAATTTTCACACATCAAAACTTTCAACATTTGAGAAAGGGAATACCACTGTTTATGACCAGTCATAAAAATTGCCTGCATGCAGATTATAAAAATGGGCGGCATATCCTCTGTTCTCAAAACTGAAGGAAATGACATCTGTGTAGCAAATGTTAGTGACCAAGCGTCATATTTTTAAACATGGAAATATTCATGAATTTTCACACATCAAAATCTTTCAACAATCGGAAAAGAGAATACCACTGTTTATGACCGATCATAAAAATTGCCTGCAAGTCGATTACAACAATGGGCAGCATATCCTCTGTTCTCAAAACTGAAAGAAATAACATCTGTTGCAAATGTTAGTGACCAATCAGCAAGGAAGTATAAAGAAAATTTTTCCACTAAAATTGAAGATCAAAGTAGTCTGTATCCGGTTCTCAAATCTAGTAATACTGAATACTTTCTTCACAAGTTTGTATTGTATGGTGAAAGTTTCGAAACAATAGTGCCATGATTTTTTAAAAGTAACAGGTCTGCAGATTTATATTTTAATATGAATAAGAGACAAAGGATTTTGTTTAATTTTGGTATTAAGAAATCTCTTATTGAAGGTGTTTGTGACGCAACAGATAGTGAATCATCCACCACCAGCCTACAAAGCAATCTCCAGGATGTACAAAAGGAGAGGAAAATTACCAGCACAGGAGAAAAAGTCTGTATTCACTCGTAAGTACTTATAATAATATTATAAATTTTTGGTGATCAGAATGGGATATGTCAATGAAAATCAGTGCAAATTAATTTAATGATGTTTATGTTTAATTAATTAATAATAAAAATCATAAAAATTAATGATTAATTATTAATTAATACATTACTAAATAACAAAGATGTTCCGTGAAAATTTCAGGATTTGTAAAGTGTTCCGTCATAAGAAAAGTTTGCGCAACGCTGCAGTTTCTGATGTAATATTTAAATCTGTGCTTAGAGAAGTTTCTACCATTATTGAACTTCCAATTCTGTCAGTTGCATTGTTTTCTACATTTAAAATCTCATCAAAGTGTTCTTTTCATCATTCAGTTAGAATAAACCATCTTTATCACTTATAGCATTAACTTGCATAAATAAAATATCAAGCATACCGCAACTGGCTTACATCAAGAACTCCATCCTCCTTTAGTGCTTATACTCAAGCTCGAAATAGTTTTCTTGCAGCCTGTCCAAATGGTAGCCAAGCTTTTTGGTCTCTTGCCAAAGCAATTGGTTGTAACTTTTGCCCAACAGTATCCCCACCCCTATATACTCAGATGGCTCAATTGCATTATCATCACCCACAGAAAAAGCCAATCTCCTGGCTTCACACTTTGCCTCTAGTATACACATAAGTAACAATGGTAAATATCCCCAACTATTCCAGATACCGTCCCCTAAAACCAGACAATGTCCCCTAAATCCTTTTGCCAGTAAAAGACCAGAAAAATATTGTCCAAATTAGACACAAAAAAGTCTCCTGGCTCTGGTGTCATTTCTCCAATTGTCCTGAAGGTTTGTGCACCAGAACTGGCTTCTATCCTATGTTGCCTGTATATATATTCTCTTATTCTGCTGGTATCTATCCAGCAGCTTGTAAATTGGCCTATATTCAACCCATTCCCAAGAAGGGTGACAAATCACTGCCATCAAACTACTGTCCTATCTCACTCACCTCAGTCCTATCTAAAGGAATGGAAAGAACCATCAATATCCAATTCCTGTACTATCTCAAAGGCACCCAGCTAATAAATGACCACCAATACGGAGGATAATAATATCACCCATCTGGACAGATGCCATGGAGAAGTTTGTTGAATCTCAAATAGTTGCACTTGATATCTCCAGAGCTTTTGACTGGGCCTGGCACAAATGCTTACTAAGAAAACTCTCATCATTTGGTCTGTCTCAGGACTTCTGCAGATGGATTGCAAGCTTTCTTTTGGACACACACACACACAATGCATGATGGTAGATGTTCCTTATCCTCTCACCATTCAACTAATGCCAAACTTCCACATGGTCCTGTTCTCTCACCAACCTGCTTTCTTCTATTATCAATGACCTTCAGTTGACCTCCAACCCAATACACAGTTTTGTAGATAATAGCACATTACACTCCTCCCTTTCATTTGATAACTCTTACTCTATACAACTCACCTCAACCTACAGAACATCAACCACCACCACTGCCTTCAATTCTGATCTCCAAGACATCGTTCATTGGGTTCAGATAACCTCATCAATTTCAGTGCTAGTTCTTTCTCACAAAAAAGAACCATTTTCTCCCAGTGTTATTTTTTACAACACTAAAATTTCAAGACAAGATGAGATTTCTCTTCATGGAATCACCCTGACATCAAGCCTTCCCTGGCATAAACACATCACAACCTTGGCTTCTAAAAAAAACTAGTATTTCTCTTTTGCTCAAAATGTTACTTCACTTCTAAACAGCTATTAAACTCATGCAAAATCACAAATCTGTCTAGCTATTAAATACTGCTCTCACATTTGGAGTGGGGCCCTAAGAGCTTCCTCAAAATACTCGCCTCAATACAGAGGAGGGCAATTAGATTGATTAATAACCTATCTCTTACCAACTCACTCCTCCCACTTTCTCACAGGTGTTTAGTTTCTGAAATAGCATCAGTAATTCCCCCAGTACAAAAGTCCATTGGAAATGCATGCATCTGCCACCCAAATTCCCTTCACAGTATACCTTGAAACTCACAGAACAAGTTTTTTTTCCTACTTCTTCATCCCTGCTACTGCTGTATTGTGGAACAATCTCCCCTGATGTGTTTCCCAAGGAATACAATATACATTTGATTTA
Source organism: Typopeltis vanoorti (assembly GCF_054136105.1). NCBI lineage: Eukaryota > Metazoa > Arthropoda > Arachnida > Uropygi > Thelyphonidae > Typopeltis > Typopeltis vanoorti. The sequence goes on from NC_143552.1 coordinate 47,542,938, forward strand.
AATATAATTTAAATCAAATGTAAACAAGTTTCTCCTTTCCCAACCCACTACCCCCATACAGTGGAGCACCCAGAGGGTGGGGGGGGGGCACTAGAAAAATTTCCAAAAATCTTTTCCTAATTAAAATTTATTTTTTTATGTATGTTGTGTCGTCGTGTGTTCTATTTCTATACTACTTATGAATTAGTGATCATTGCAGATGCTCAGTCATAGGTCATATGCAATGCATAGTGTGTATTCTCAAATCGTCTACTAGACTCTGTCCCCCCCCCCCCCCCCAAGATTAAATCCTGAGTGCACTACTGACCCCAAAAACGGTACTAACGTACTATAGGTTGATTAACCAACCTTTCGTGTATGGGCTCAACATATTTAAAAAAATAAAATAAAAATAAAAAAAAAACTTTTTGGTCAGAGCATATTTTCCTTGTCATATATTTTCTTCCAATATGGTCTAAGTCCTTTTTTCTTCCCTTGCAGATCTTTTTACTAACTTGTCTTCTCTCTATAATTACTACAATGAATTTCTTTAGTCCTTTGGAATTTAGCATTTTCAAACATCTCTAACTTTGTCTTCTATAGCATAAAGAGTTTCCAGGTCTTGTCTAATAACCAATCCTTGTTCTTTTTCTCCCTTTCTTAGCACCCATATAGGCCTCTTTCAACCTCACCTTCTAGTCCCTCATTTTCCAAAATATGAAATGTATTTTTTATCATAATAGAAAAATTTTTCTTAACTTCATTTATTTTTAATTTATTTTATCCTTCCATTCTGATATCTAATTTTTTTTTAATCCCATGCAGTTTTAATTTAGTTTTGACTGCTAGTAGTAATGATCAGATCCTATATCAACTCCTAAAATTATCTTTGATTGCAATATGATCAGTTTGGGTTTTACCATCTGGTGATATCCAGATCATTTTATGTATGTCTCTATGTTTAATTAAGCTTCCTCATATCACACAATTATTAATTTCACAAAATACCACCAGAAAGTCGTCATTCTCATTTCTTGAACTACATGCTTCTTTACTTACTGCTCTCTCTCATTTTCATTATTTCTTTTGCCAACTTTAGCATTAATATCACCCATAAGAATAATCAAGTCATGCTTCGGTACTTATTCTTTATAACTCTGTAACTTATAAAAAAATTCTCCTTTTCTTCAAGATCCTTGTCATTTGTTAGTATGCAGAAACTTGTATTATGGTTAATTTAATGCATCTTGAATATAATCTAGACCACATATGGGCAGTCCGCAGGCCGGATCTGGCCCTAATCTATTTCAGTGAAGCTTGTCTGATTCATGGTGGGAGAAAACATGGTGTGTTCTACTAATTCACATTAAGCTGACGTCATGACTTGTGCAAAACACACTGTTTTCTCCAACCAAGGTCTCTTTCTCACTTTGACTAGTGGCGTGTGTGAACGTATTACAATATGTCAGTTCAGTACTTGCATTGGTGGTGTTGTGCTTTGTTCAGTGCCTGCATTGATGTTATGTTCTGTTCGGTGCCTGCGTTGATGTTGTGTTCTGTTCAGTGCCTGCGGTGTAGAAGACAGTTTTGTTTGGCAGTTCTGAATATCGCTTATAAATTTGGAACAATGTCAGGGGTTATTGCAAAAGAAAAGTAGATGCAGAGAATCGTCAATTTCAAGACAAATGGACGGAGGATTATTATTTTATTCTGAATAAAGGTTTGCCTGTATGTTTGCTGTGCAACGAATCCATATCCGTCAACAAAGAATACAACTTGAAGAGACACTTTACTTCGAGACATGCAGATCACCCAAAAATTGATGGACAACTATGAAAAGATGAAATACAGAAGTTGAAGAAGAACCTGGATACCCAGCAGCAAATGTTCAACAAGCAAAGAACACAGCACCACAGCATTGTCAAAGCCAGCTTTGTGGCAAGCGAAAAAATCGCTGAGCATTCTAAGTCATTTGGTGAAGGAGAATTTATCAAAGAATGTCTACTGGATGTTGCAAGTATAATATGTCCTGGAAAAAAAAAGACTTGGAGAATATTCGTTTGTTGAGACGTACTGTTGTCCGATGGATAGAAATTATGGCTGATGATATCAAAAAAAAGTTTGAAAGAGAAGATTGCTAGATTGGAAGCATTTTCAATTGCTTTGGATGACAGCACCGATGCCTCGGATACAGCACAACTAGCAATATTTATTCGAGGAGTTGATGCGGATTTCAACATCACAGAAGAATTATTGGTGCTTCGGCCGTTAAAAGGAACAACTACTGGTGAAGATATATTTTAAACAGTCGACACAGTCTTAGAGAGATTTGGGCTTAAATGGAGTTCACTATCTGACATATGCACTGATGGAGCCCCTGCAATGGTTGGTGCACAGAAAGGATTTATTGGAATAGTTCATGAAAGAGCAATAGAACTACAGATCCATCCGGAAAATTTAACAAATTTTCGCTGCATTATCCACCAACAAAATCTGTGTGCAAAATTGATTAAATTCACAAATGTTATGGAAGTTGTAGTAGCCAGTATTAAATTTATTAAGTCACGTGCACTTAATCACCACCAATTTAAGGAGTATTTGGCAGACCTATTTTTGGATTATGAAGATGTGTCTTATTATTGTGAAGTGAGGTGGTTGAGTAAAGGTAAAATGTTAAAACGATTTTATGATCTGAGACAAGGCATTGCAGATTTTATGGACATAAAAGGAAACACAATTAACCAAGTCAAAGATGATGAGTTGGTGTGTGATTTAGCATTCCTTGTAGATGTCACCAGATACCTAAATGAACTGAATCTTAAATTGCAAAAACAAGGAGAATTGGTTCATGAACTGCATGGACATGTCAAAGCTTTTTGACGTGTCCTAAGATTATTCGAATGTCAGATAAACTAAGATTGTTGGAATGTCAGATAAGAGCTAAAAATTGTTATCATTTTCCTACTCTAGCAACTCATAAAAATATCCCTTATAATTGTTATGGAGACGAACTGAAGGCACTAATAGAGCAATTTGATACAAGGTTTGCCGACTTCAAAAACAAAGACTCCACATTCACTCATCCGATAGATGCTGATGTAAATAATGTGCCAGAAAACTTACAAATGGAACTTATTGAGCTTCAGGCAGATTTTGTGCTAAAATCACAATTTAACAACATTGCTTTGACGGATTTTTATAAATTTTATTTGGTGGAAGAAAAATATACAAATTTACGCACCTTTTCAAGAAAAATCGTTTATCTTTTCGGCAGCACATATATGTGTGAACAGTTTTTTTTCGAAGATGAAATACAATAAATCAAAAATTCGGACAAGAATAACGGATGAAAACCTCAAATTCTAGGCGATTATCCTTAAGTAATATTAACGTCAATATTGACAATCTCGTAGTTGAAATACAAGGCCAATCTTCACATTAAATTGTTATGTTGTTCATTATATTATAAAATTTATGTAGAGCTTTATACCAAAACATTATATTATAAATAAATGAAATATGAAGTAGCAACTTGTTTTAATTCATTTAATATTAATTTATGTTATTTAATAATTTGGTCCGGCCCTTGGCTCGGAGACGGAATGATAATTTGGCCCCTGAACTAGAAAAGGTTGCCCATGCCTGATCTAGACATTATCCATTCACTTATGGGCTTCCAATTTATTACACTTCTACTTGTCTCTACATATAAGTGCCAAACCTCTTTCATGAACTCATACAATATCTGGTATCAATCTACAGTTCCCACTCTTTCAAAACCTGTCCATCTCAACTTACTTATTCCTAAATTATCTATTCCATACTTTCCCATTTCTTTATAACTTATCTCTTTCCAATTTGAAACAATTCTAACATTCTATGTTGCAATTAATGTTTTCTGTTTAGGTGAATGTGGTGATCTCATTTGTTTCAAAGGTTCCTGTAGGCTTTGACCTTGAAACTTTATGTGTTATCCTTTTGTCATCTTAAATAGTACTCATCAGGAATCCCTCAGACCAACACACCTGACACCGGGTATACTCGTTGTCTTGGGTGCTTGGTGTCCATAATCAGGGGTGATCATGAACATCAAGTGAAGTTAATTTTTATCAAAATGAATTGACTGATTCTACCAGAAAGCCATGTGGTGAAGTTATCTGCAAGGATAGAAAAAACAGAACCTCAGTGGATTCAGGAAGTTAGAGAGGTATTTCAAGGAAAGAAGAATTAACCATATTACAAGTTATTAGCAAGTAAGTCAGCATGTGCTCTCAGAGAAAACTGTAAGTCAAAGCAATGTGAAAAACTAGTGAAACAAAAGTAATGGAAGTAAGAACATAGTAAGAATGGGAAGTAAGAATCAGTAAGAACATAGAAAATAAATATCAGTAAGGTGACAAAATATCGTCACCTTATATATATTATTATTATTCAGGCCTCCATGGAGTCAAAAGACTCATCACGGGAGATCCTTCCTAGGAAACACAAAGTCTATCATACCACTCATTGACTGTTCTCGCTCTCACCACTCTATCAGACAGTGCATTCCACGGTTCAACCACCCTCCATGCAAAGAAACCACTCCTCACCCTCTTGCTCACAGCTTCCTTTTGTAGCTTCCAGGGACAGCCCCTTGTCATCACTCCTTCCCACTGTTCAACCAAGCAAAAGAACTCCCCAGTGTTCTCGCTCTTAATGTCTTAATTCGACTATGTCATCTGCATCAGTCACTGTATTCCCATTTTTACCCCACAATGTCATTCTTCCACAATCATTTCTCCTCCTACTAGCCACATAGCTAAAAAAATTCCCTGGGATTTTCTTTGGATCTTAAGGCCAGTCTCTTCTTATATTCCAGTTTCATCTTCCCTACCATACTAGTCACTCTCCTTGCCTGTGTCTTATATTCTTCATGCATCTTCTCTTTACCTGTCTCCTTATATCTCTTCCATAGCCTCTTTTTCACATGCAGTTCCTGTTTAATATTGTTTCTCATCACTTTACACCAATTATGTTCTCTTCTTCACCTGTGGAATACAGCTTACTATTGCTGCTAACAAATATTCCTTCACAATTTCCCAAGCACTAATGATATCCCATCCTTCCAATTCCTCCCTCCATGAAACTTCCCCAAGTGTTGACATCTAAGACTATTATAATCACCTGCCTTACAATTCCACATATGTTCCTGTCTCTTTGATACTCTTGAATGTCTATTCATCGTCCAAGTCAAAACCAGATGGTTACTCTCCCTCCAACTGGTGGGAGAGATGTCATCTCAGTTATTATCAATCTTCTGATGCTATGACAATCCAAAACTCTTGAATCTCTTGTTCCCTCTATTACATGTTGCCTAAAACATTTGTCCCTCAAGAATTCCATAAATTTCATTCCCTTATTGTTACATGCATCTTCCTCTCCCCAATTTATATTACTGTAGTTAAAATCTCCCATAACAATCATTCTTCTTGCACTTGCCAAGCTCAACTGTCTAATCATCTCCTGGTCCCCACCCTCTGTGCTGCTTGATTTGTTGCAATACCCCACTAAATATCCTCTCTTGCCCACCTCTACCTCATGCTTTCAAAATCGTTAGTGTCACTGCCTTGCAAAAGCCTCCACTCTTAGAGGACATAAGTCATCACTTATCATAAGCAGTACTCCACCACCATACTTTCCCGTCCTATCCTGCTTAAAAATCCTGTACCTTGCTACTTCTATTCCAGTTATTATATCCTATTCTGTCAATGTCTCAGTGATCCCAATAATCTTTGGTCAGGTTGATGCTATCAGTGCTACCAGTTCCTCTCCTTTATTCCAGATACTCCTGGCATTAGTGTAAAGCATAAAAATGCCACTGTTTCTATACCTAGCATCCCCTCTAGACTCCACTGGGCTCAATGTTACCTGATGTCATTTCCCTTCTCACAAGAGGCCACCCCTGCTACCATCCAAGCTGGGTATTCTAGTTTCCCTGCATTGACACACAGACTCATTCAGAAAACGGCAATCTCTCCAGATTCCTGTGTCCTTCCTCATTCAAATGCAAGCGGTTTCTCGCATACAATTCCTTTCTTATTATAGTACCACATACTATAATACTATATCATCAATATACTAAACTTTGTGATATAATCTAAAACTTGTTTTAATGAAGGTAGTAAAATTTTGTATTGGAATTTTCCTTTCAAGATTCAGAGTTAATGGAATTATCAATTTGCAGTTGGGCGCTTATGTGAATGGACACATAAAACAGTTGATAGATCTTCAGAAGCAATGACCTTTAAAGAATATAAAGATACTTTGCAACTTGAATGTAAAGATGGCAAGGCTGGCCAGTTTGTATGGACACCAGATGATGAGACTCCAGATCTTGTTTATTATCAGGTTAGTTATGCTTTTTTTAAAATCTAAATATTAAATTTATATTCAAGTCAAGATGCATTATCAAAAGGTATATTTTGGGATCTTTTAAATACTATATAAATAAACCTTGTTTATATGGCTTTGAGAGGCTTGAGGTAATTGAATATGAAATTCTGGATATCAAGAATATGGTTAGGCATCAAAAACTACTATTTTCATCACAAAAACTGAAAGAAATGAATAAATATGTGAAATAAGAAGTGTATGCAGCATGCAATTAGGTGATTGGTGAATATAAGTGGAAGGATGCAAAAGAATAGTGAAAAAGATAGAAACACAGAAATGATACTTCATGGCAATTCCATTATTAGAGGTATGATGAATGAGAGGATGCACAATGCTTGCTTCCCAGGAGGGAAATTGAGGTATATATAAGAATATATATCATCAGGAATGCACAGATTTAAAAACAGAAACCACACATGAATCAAATGACATGGAAGATGAATGGAATAATCTGAAACTAATCCTGACAAAAGCAGGAACAGAAAGCTTAGGGATAAAGAGTACTGTATTTTTCAGATGATAAGACGCACCAGACTATAAGATGCACCCCAAATTTATGACACAATTTTTAGAAAAAATATTATATAAAAATATTCACAAACCTTAAATTTCATTTATTATTACCATAATTTGTACCAGCAGCATTCCGTTAGTCTTCACTTGTCTCAGCACTATCACTCATCTCGTTACTGTCACTTTTTGTATTATTGTCTGAACTATTGTTATCACTCTCTTCAAAAACTAAATAGTCTACAGTACCATCCATTGCGTTACTTATGCAGCATTTTTTAAAAGACTTAATAATTGTCTCGTCCATTCAAAACTGCATACGCTCACTCACTAACTACTATTGATGGTGATAAAGATTTTGTATGTAAATCGGGGATTCCCACATATGTAGCGAGACACATGCTTGGCTCGCATCGAAAACATGGGACTCCTGAAGTCTTACCCAATATTACCTACCTTCGGACCATAAGACACATCCCAATTCAAAGTTGATTTCCCTACATAAAAAGGTGTGTCTTATGGTCCAAAAAATATGGTAAATGGAATAGAAAAAGAGGACTACAAAACTAACAAAAAAATAGAAAAGATAATATAAAAGAGAGAGAGAGAGTGTTACCAGAAATGGTTAAATTCCAAGAGATTAGAAGCAAAAATAGAGTACAATAGAAACAGTGCAATTGCAAAACAAGAAGTAAGATAAAAAAAACAGATGGAACAGTTTTGTAACAATACTAGTAAAGGATATATCTAAGCCACAACCAAATACCTATAAAATACATGAACTAAAAAATAAAAGTAAAAATACCAACAATGGATTTAGAAAAATGGACAATTCATTTTTAGAATCTCTGGACTGGTGTTAATAAAGAAGCAAACTTTTATTATTATGTTATTGCATGACCCTTTCAAGGACTCATTGTGGGAGGGCACTCTGCACACATACCTAACCGTCTCCCTTACTACTCCTACTACACACAACAAAGGCGTTATATAAACAAAGAATTATCTAACTGAAACTATTATGATATCAGAACTAAGACATACAATAAGACGAAAATAGGAAACACCTGTTTGCGGTGGAGGGGACCTACCAGTGATGGTACTGGCCCTTTTCATTCTTCCTCTTTTTCTTTGCTTTACTTCTCCTGAGTGTCTTTTTCACTATCCTTTTTTCTAGACCACCACCACTGGGATCCAGCGCCCTGCCGCTGGGTTTGCCATTAGGTGTGACCCATGGACATCTGGAAAGGGGGGGGGGGGGAATCCTGGTAGTCTTGCACTACTTTGGTCCCTGCTTCGGCAAGATGGACGGTCCTGGATGGCCCAGCCAGGATCAATCGGCTAGTGGGCTTGCCTGCAAGAGTCAATGGGGTTGCAGTAAGTCTCTCACCCATGGTCCGGGGTCGGGATCCTAGACCTGCTGTAGTGCCAGTATAGCATCCAGGGTAGCCCTGGCATTCCACTCCTGAGAGCAGTCTTTGCTTACTGGGTAGTTGGCATCCATGTATGGCTCTGTGGTGGGTGGGGAGCTCTGGCACCAAACTAAAAACTCCTTGAGCATGAATCCTTCATCCTCAAATGTTTCAGGGGCCCTAACAAAGTCCCAACCAGGTACTGATACCACAGATACAGCATATGGAAACAGAAGCAAGAAACAAAAGATATCGGATACTAAAATAAATATACCAACCTTTTTAATCAATCATGCAACAAGTGAAAAACCAATAGGAAAAATGTCACTCTTCTTTATTCAAAAAGGTTTAGAAGGACTGGCAGGACCAAAATTAAGAAATTGCATTCTGGTGATATCCTCGTGGAAACACTGTGTCAGCAACATTCTGAGAAACTACTGAGAGCAATGACAATAGGTGTAATACAGATCGCAGTAACACCTCATAGAACACTCAATTCTAGTAGAGGAATGATATCAGAATGGGAATGTTCTTGATGAGGAGATATGTTCAGAGCTTAAAGATCAAGGAGTGACGGTGTGAAGCGCATCCTGATACATTGGGATGGTCGCCTGGTTTCAACCAAGAACATCATCCTTACTTTTAATACACCTAGGCCTCTGACATCTGTAAAAGCAGGGTATCTCAGCTGTCCTGTTAGAATGTACATCCCTAACCTGCTGAGATGCTTTAAATGTCAGAGATATGGACATGCCCAAACTGCCTGTCATAGTTCTACTACCTGTGCCCGATGTGGTAGTAAAGAACATGATAACAAATCTTGCTGTGCAAAAAAAGCTAAATGTGTCAACTGTCAGGGAGATCATCCAGCTTACTCTCATGCATGTCAGAAATGGAAAGATGAAAGAGATACAAAAAATTGAAACAGAACAAAACATAACATATCAGGATGCAAAAAGAAAGCTGGCCTACACCTGTTCTGAGATCCTCTTATGCTGAAAAAGTAACAATTAAAAAAGTGCCAACAGCAACTCAGACATGTATGTCTGTTCCACCATCTGATAATTTCACCATAGCTAAACTTTATGATCACAAGTGCTTCTCTGTTGAGCACATTAATCACAAGACCTATGGCCTTACTCCAGAGACAACTTCAAAAATGGTCCCAGTCGATGAAAACTCACCTGTCAAAAGAATTATGGTGGAGATATCACTTAAAGATAAACCACCAGACACTCGCACAGAAAAAATGGATACCTCGGTACCCACTGAAAGTAAACTAAACCTACCAACTGACCTTAACACATTTGATGTTTTGAACACTCTATCAGAGTGTTCAAAGATGGACACTGGCCATCCATACTTCCCTAAAACAATGGATAAATATAAATCTGACAAAGGTAAGTCCTCAACCTTCCGAAAACCAGACAAGTCAATAAAATCAAGACAATAGGAAAATTTTTACAATGGAACTGTCGTGGGATTCGCCAGAATATCGATGATATCAGGATGTTGTTGCAGAAACACAAACTTTTTCTGTCTACAGGAAACGTACTTAAGACCCAATGAGGACCATACCTTTAGGAATTTCACTGTTACATGTAAGGACAGAACTGGATGTGGTCCTGCTCATGGAGGAGTAGCTATCCTAGTGGGTAGTCATATTCCTTTCCATCATGTCCAGCTTAATACTACTCTGGAAGCAGTAGCAATTCTGCTCTCTGTGGGATTTCTTGTTACAGTATGTTCAATTTATTTACCACCGAGTGCGAGTTAAATGAAATTGACCTTGACAATCTTATCTTGCAACTGCCTGAACCCATACTTTTGATGGGTGACTTTAATGGTCACAATACTCTGTGGGGTACTGCCAAACCTAACAGACGAGGTCGAATCATTGAAAAAGTCCTTGATACTAATAACCTCTCCCTTTTAAATAATAAAAGTATTAACTTTAACATATGCCTACCTGTTCATATTCTGCAATTGATCTTACAATCTGGTCCCCTTTCAAGCTTCCACTGCTCACATGGGACGTTGAAGAGAACATATATGGAAGCGATCACTTCTCTGTTCTCTGCACAATGTCCTCACAAGAACTATTTTCACCCACATGAATACCTGTAAGGAAAATGGACCAGGCTGATTGGAATAGTTTTTCTCATCTTGCAAAATTTAATGCTGATACTATCAGTCAAACACCTATCAATGAAGCAGTCAAGTATATAACTGAGTGCATTATCCAGGCAGCAGCAGCAGCCTCCATCCAGAAAACATCATCTTGGTTTCCATTCTGTCCAAAGTTTTTCGTGGAACACAGAATGTCAGACAGCCAAAAAAGATCAACACATAGCATGGGGCATATTTTGTACATACCCCCACCACATCAAACTTAATAGCTTTCAAGTGTGTGCTTGAGCCAAAGCACGTTATGCGAGACGTCAGAGTCAAAAACAATCATGGATCCAATTTACTACATCAATTAATCAAATGACCAGTCCAAAAATTGTATGGGATAAAATCTGGAAATTGAAAGGCAGATATAGTACACATTGTTTGTCTACCTTAGACCATAATGGAAGTGTTATTGCTGATCCCAAAGCTATTGCAGACACTTTGGGAGAAACTTTTGCTAGAAGCTCAGCAACAGCTTCATATTTTCCTGCATTTTTAATACTGAAAGAGCAGCAAGAGAAACAAAGGCTTAATTTTTCTACCAATATTCTTCAGCCATTTGTCAAGGAGGAACTGAAAAGAGCTCTCCTACAATCTCACCCTAGGACCTGATGACATCCATTATGAAATGATAAAACATCTACCATCATCTTCTATGGATCTTCTTCTCTTATTATACAATAGAATACTTTCAGAGGAAGAGTTTCCAAATTCTTGGCATAAGTCAATTGTCATTGCTATCCCAAAACCAGGAAAAGATCCAACACAAGCAAATAATTATCGACCCATTGCTCTGACCAGCTGTCATTGCAAGATACTAGAGAAAATTGTTAATACCAGACTTCTCTAGTATTTAGAAAGCAATAGTCTTCTCTCCAGTACAGTGGTTTCCGTAGACATCGTTCAACTTTAGACCATTTGGTTCGTTTAAAAACTTGTATAAGAGATGCATTTCTGAAGCGATAACATCTCGTTTCAGTTTTCTTTGACGCGGAAAAAGCTTATGACACAGCCTGGAGATATTGCACATTAAAAGATCTCTATAACCTAGGTCTCAAAGGACACCTCCCTGTATTTATTAAAAACTTTCTGTCCAGGAGAACTTTCCAAGTCAGAGTGAGAAGTATGCTATCTCGACCATATCATCAAGAACAGGGTGTTCCCCAAGGCTCTGTCTTAAGTGTGACCCTTTTTGCTATTAAAATTAACTCAATCATTGAACAGCTTCCTCCCACCATAGACAGTGCTCTATATATTGATGACTTCACAATTTACTGTCACTGACATAACATGAGGGTAATTGAAAGACAACTTCAGCAAGCAATTGATCATGTCTCTCTGTGGGCTCTTAATAATGGGTTTAGGTTTTCAACAGAAAAAAGTGTCTGTGTACACTTCTGTTGAAAATGCACTCATCACTCAGATCCTGAATTAAGAATAGGACATACTGTTATGTCCCATGAAATGTAAGTTTTCTGTCAAAGATGAGTCCCAAGAACTAGCTACTTCACTCATCTTTGACAGAAAACTTGCATTTCTAGCACACATTCTCAACTAAGAGAAAAGTGCAAAAAAAACTTTAAACCTCCTTTGCACTCTATCCTCTACTGAGTGGGGTGCTGATTGAGCTTCATTGCTCCATCTTTATTGTGCACTTATATATTCAAAGCTGGATTATGGGTCCCAAGTCTATGGTTCTGCAAGACTGAGTAACCTACATTGGTTGGATTCCATCCATCATCAGGGTACATGGATAGCTACTGGTTTCTTTCGCACATCACCCACTCAAAGTCTTTATGTTGAAGCAAATGAACCAGCTCTATCACTTTGATAGAAACAGTTATCTCTTAATTCTGCCCTAAAAATAAAATCTCTCCCAGATCATCCTACATGGACTAGTAGTATCTTCTGTCTGCATTTGGAAGCTCAATATCACACATGTCAAACTGCTATACATCCTTTTGGTATGCTTGCTAAAGAAACTGTGTGCAAGTGATGGGTATAAAAATATTGACAACATTAGCTACACAGAACATAACAGCATCCCTCCATGGCAGGTTTGCACACCATCCTGCAACCTCTCACTTTGTCAGCTACAGAAATCTTATACTCCATCATCCATTTACCTGCAATTGTTTAATGCACACAGAGCAACACACGCTGATGGTTCAAGAACTAATACCTCTGTTGGCTGTGTTTCCTGACATTATCTCAAATCAGATCCCACCAGACTGCAGTAATTATACAGTAGAGTTACATGCCATTCAGCTTGCACTTGTGCATATAAAAGAAAACTGCTACCAAAAATGTATAATTTAACCTGTTTCACAAAATGAAAATCCTTAATTTTGATGTGCAGTTCTGCTGGATTCCCAGCCACATCAGAATTAAGGAAAATGAGGCTGCAGATGCAGCTGCTAAATCAGCTCATACCTTCTCCTCATACTGTTTGATAGTTCCTTATACAGACAGCTTATAAGATCAAAGCTAATTGCTCAGTGGGAATCAACATGGCAGGAAACATTGACGAACAAATTATATGACATTAAACCTGAAATTAAGCATTGACATTCTAGTCAACGCAAAGAGAAGGGAGAAGGTCATTCTTGCTAGGCTCCGCATAGGTCACAGTCACATTAAAGCATTCTTATTTACTGAGAACTGATGACCCTCCCATATGTGAAAAATGCAATACACAACTCACTATTTATCATATTCTGGTGTGTCAACAATTTACATGAGAGAGAATGAAATTTTCACCTATCTAACAAGCCAATACACTCAGGGAAATGCTAGCAGACTCAGGCAGATTGCATGATGTTTTTAATTTTTTAGAAAGAATTAATTTGTATAAACACATTTGACTGTAAATTTGTTTATATGTAAATATTATATTGCTTAACTTAACTTTTATACATACATATCATTCGTTAGTTTAAATTTTGACCAGTTATGTATTATTGTAGGGCTTGATCTTGTATATTTGTGTCGCTCTGTTGTAATTTTGTTAATATGTAAATACCACAATGCTAAACTTAATTTTTATGCATATATGCTGTATAATAATTCCTTTCTGACTCTATGTATTACTATATAATAACATTTGTTGTAATCTTACTATATTCATGTTTTAGTAATCTACTTACTTATTACAATAAAGTGACTGCTGCCTTGGACAGAGGAGAAGGATACACAGTAATATACTTGGATTTCCCAAAGGCTTTTGATAGAGTACCTCATGATAAGTTGACAGTCAAACCAGAGCAGAAGGGGTTGGATATTAGATTAGTGCATTGGATTGGAGACTGGCTATCTGATAGGCGTCAACAAGTTGTGTATGGGGGTGCGATATCCAGGAAAAGGAAAGTCACTAGTGGAGTGCCTCAGGGGTCTGTTTTAGGGCCATTACTATTTAACTTGTATATTAATGATATTGGCAAAGATTTGGATGGAGATATTCAGTTGTTTGCAGATGATGCAAAGTTGGGAAGAACCATAAAGAGTAGTGAAGATGTTGTGGCCTTACAAGAAGACTTGAATAAATTGAGTGATTGGGCACGAAAATGGGGATGCGAGTTCAATGTTGCAAAATGTAAGGTTTCAAAAATTTGGAAAACAAAGATGGGATGCAGAATTTATGCTTGGTGAGAATACTTGTTGGAGGTAGAAGAAATAAGAGATCTGAGGGTGATAGTGGATAAGGATCTAAAATTTAGGGGACACATCGCCAAAATTGCGAAGACAACACAAAGACCTGGGAATGATGCGGAGGACACTGACGTGTAGAAGTAGGGAAATTCTTGTTCCGTTGTATAAGGCTTTGATAAGGCCACACATGGACTATTGTGCCCAGATTTGGTCACCGGGTTTTCAGAAGGATGAAGAGATATTGGAAAGGGTCCAAAGGTGACTGACTAAGGTAGTTTCTGACCTCTGGAAAGTCGAGTATGAGGAAAGATTGAGAAGATGTAATTTGCAGCGTCTGGTGGACAGGAGGAAGAAGGGAGATATGATAGAGACCTACAAGTTGGTAAGGGTTTGTTATAGGATCAATAGTGGAGAAGTTCTACAGAGAATAGTGGGAGATCAGGGGAGAACCAGAGGTCATCCCTGGAAACTGTATAAAGAGGGTGTGAGTAGGGGAGTGAGAGGCAGGTTTTTTTTTTCGTGCAGAGTTGTGAATGATTGGAATGCCTTGCCTGAGAGTGTGGTGTTTGCAAGGAGTTATAGTGTGTTTACGACACGGTATGATGAGATGTGTGTGTGCATGATAAAAGGACCTCCCCATACAAGTCTTTGACTCCGTTAGGTCTTGGGGTAATAATAATAATATGTAGATACTGCTTTCCTTGACTTGTTTTGTATATGCATATGTTAACCTGTACTGTTATCTATTTATGTACTACTGAAACCTCTACGGTAATTTTGTTTATATGTAGATTTATATATATTAGTTTATTAGGGTTACCAAGTAATTTTATAAACTTGGTTATTTTACTCCTAATCCCAAGTAAGCAAACAGTTAAGTTTGCGCCTGAACGTAGTTCAAGTCTAAAGGTGGTACAACACCAGGGCAATTCATTGTAAAGGTGGGTAAAGATTTGATCACTATTCTTAGTATTTTCCATAATGTAAAGCAGATCTTACTAAGAGATGTATATTGCAATATTGCAATACATTATGGGTGGGGTCACTACCCAGACCAGTTTCAACCTTTTTTGAGGGCTCCTCAGTGAGTAGCTAGACCCTAAATACCAAGGTTGTAGTAATACAGAGCCTTATCAATTTTACCTATACAAGTTGCTACAAGGTGTTTTTATTTTGAATAAGAATCTCTGGAGGAGATATAGATGTAAATAAGTTTTTTTATCTTGGGTATAATGTATATTAGGGTTACCAAGTAATTTTATAAACTTGGTTATTTTACTCCTAATCCCAAGTAAGCAAACAGTTAAGTTTGCGTCTGAACGTAGTTCAAGTCTAAAGGTGGTGCAACACCAGGGCAACTACGTTCAGGTACAAACTTAACTGTTTGCTTACTTGGGATTAGGAGTAAAATAACCAAGTTTATAAAATTACTTCGTAACCCTAATATACATTATACCCAAGGTAAAAAAACTTATTTACATATATTAGTTTATATATATAATTAGTTTAATGTACTGCATTGTTTAACTTAAATTTTGTATATGCATTTTATTTACTAGTTAATTTTTCGACTAATCATGTATTGCTGTAGGACACCTTGTCTATTTGTGTATCTTCTAGTAATTCTGTTTATATATAATTAGTTTAATGTACTGCATTGTTTAACTTAAATTTTGTATATGCATTTTATTTACTAGTAATTCTGTTTTATATGTATTGCTAAATTCTGTTTATACTGCATTGCTAAATTTAATTTTCATCCATGCATATTGTATAATAATCCCTTTTTGCCTATTTTTCTACTGCTGTAAAAGCATCTGTTACAAAAATAGTTAACAATATAAGTTAATACACAAAATATGCAACACGAAGCCAGGAATGCAGTATCTATATATATGTAAAATTATTATTATTATATATATATATATATATATATATATATATATATATATATATATATATATATACAGGGTGTTCGGGATAAATTTGACAGTTTCGTAAGGAAAAAGAAAATCTTCTTTGTATCTATTAAATTTAATGAATTGACAAAAAAACATTACAGGCAGAGTTAATTACAATACTATCAACAAGATTTACTCAAAATAACCACCATTAGCATCGATCACAGCTTCAATTCTGCTTCGGAACCTCGAACAAGCTGATGCTACAGTCTCCCTGGGAAGGGCCGCAAAAACTGTTTTAATTTTATCCATTAACTGGGCTTTTGTATTACTGGAAGTGCGATTGGTGTCTTTTTCAACTGCGCCCCATACAAAATAATCCATGCGGTTAAGGTCTGGGGAGTTTGGAGGCCAAACATTTGGACTGGTGAAGTCGTAGAAATTTTCAGACAACCATTTTTGACTTTTCCCAGAGGTGTGGCAAGGGGCCGAATCCTGCTGCCATACATACGGCCTACCATTGGCTACCCTTGTTATCCAGGGCTTGACTACAGTTAGCAACTCCACGAACAAAGCCCGAATTCCAATGCCAGGGTTCTTCAACACCTGTTCCTGCAGATTTGCGAGGAATTCTGCTGTACGAACGCAATCAGATCGTCTGCTAGGGATCTTTCTTCTTGCTACATCCTCGTAGTCACCATTGCAAGTCTCTAGTTCATGCCTGATTGTTTTTACTGTATTCAGGGAGCATTGGGCAGCAGTCGTAATATCCTTATTTTGATGGCGGGCACGAATCATCATGATACAAGTTATTCTCTTCCATGATTCAGGTGGGTTCCAGCTATCCATCCTTTCTGACATCTTGTATATGAATGAAGAAGGGTCCAAACTTTTAAATGAAGAGAAGTGTGTGTTAATACATGTAACTTACGGAAAAATATAATTAATTATAAATATGTCAAATTTATCCCGAACACCCTGTATATTATATACATACATACATCTTCAAGGCCCACCTTTCCTAATTGGGTTGTGGGGGCAGCAGCTGCAAGAGGAACTTCCAATGGTCACAATCCTCTGCCACCAAGCTCAGGTGTTCTGGTGGGACTCCCAAATGTGTCCACCCAAGGTTTTGGATATAATCCATCCAGTGAGTCCTTGGCTTTCCATGTGGCCTCCTACCCTCTGACAAAAGTCCCCCTAGTGTGTGTGTGTGTGTGTGTGTGTGTGTGTGTGTGATGTATAAGATTTCAACGTTCTTACATCCACCAAAATCTCCATATCCTCCCATCAAAAAACCAAAAAACATTTACAGAATCCATTGCTCTTGTGATATTTGCTATGTAGGCCAGATAGTATGAGGAGATTCACATGTCTGAATATGTAAAAGATGCTGAAAAATGAAGACAGCACAAATCAGGATTAGTCTTCCACACAAGCCACCAAAAAGAAACAGGAATGTCATATATAGATCATAATGGTTTTACAAGAAACTTTAAAGAAACCTCAGAAATATTCCATATCTCCACACTATGTAATAAAAACTGAGGCTTAATCCTATGCAAAGTTTGGTCTGATTTCATTAACATCTAACAACCGCAGACTTGGGATATGATGCATTATGCCACAGAATGAGAAAGTGACAGCAACAAGTGTAGTGTAGTTACTATATACACATTGGAACAATGTATATATAGTAACTAATATAAGATTTTTTTTTTCTGGTTACTTTATCTGTACTATTTGGAAGTTCTAATATTTGCTATGTGTAATTAATTTTTTTCTAGTCTTTTTTAATATAAGTTTTGTGCTCCTGATGATTTAAGTCAGACAACTTACAAAACTCGAGTTACATTGTTTATTCTAATAAACCTGTTATATGTTTAGAAGCATGTGATCTTAATACCAGAAATTAACTAATATTTATATTAGTTAATTTCTGGTATTTACCATACAAATTGATTCATGCTCACAGCATTCATAGCACATTCCACACACCCACCACCAGTCTAAAAAATGTACTCTTCATCCCCTTCCCTTTTGTTATACCTTTACATAACTTCCAGGGATGGCCTTTCATTCTTTCAATCTTGCTTTCTACTCATTTTATAATCCCATCCATATTAATCTGGTAAAAACTCCCTTATTAACTTAAATGTCTATCATATCACCTTTTTTTTTTCCCTATACACCAAACTGTGCAGTTTACATTCTCTACCTCTCCCCATAGCCAACATTTCACAGTTTTGATATTGCTGTGGTCGCTCATCTCTAGGCTATCTCCCGTGTTTCTACATCAGAAAGGAAACTAGATACATATTTGAGATAACATTCCATGTGTGATTTAACCAGTTTATTATCATTATTATATGGGAAGTTGTATAGAGACTAAAGACTCATTATAAGAGGTACATACTAAGCACTGTAAACAGCACCTATTGTATCTCAGGCAACTTATTCACACTTTCCAAGTATATCCTAATGACAAGTTATTATCCTAAATGTAACTTCCTCTTTTGACTTTTTAGAGAATCTAAGGAAGTTACTTTGTAGTTGTTGTTTAGACTGCACTTGTGAAAGTCTCATTCTGTTCAGATTTCGAAGTCTCTCATTCATTCACACAGTATGTACTCTTATGCTATAAATCAGTGAGCAACAGTGGTCTGTACACAGCAAGTATGCTAGATGTCTCACATATTTAACTGTACTATCATCCTTGGATTGTTATTTATGAGGAGTAAGAACTCATCCCCCCCCCCCTCATAGTACAATTTTTTTTAATGCGACCCCTTGTCACAAAAGTTGCATAAATGCCTAATCCATTAGCAATGTGGGAAGGCTAATTTTTTTTTTTTTTTTTTATATATATTACCTGGTTCGGAAACGCTGCTCTAGGCCATACATGAAACTTTTTAAGGCCATGTCAGGCCTCCAATAAGTAGGATAATAGTCTCATACCAGGCAATGAAATTCATTTACCACTATAAGATGCATACATGCATTCCTATGGCAGAATTCAAACCTGCAGCCTGTTGGTTGGAGAGTGATATACTAACTACTCATCTAACCTGGCCATCAAGATGCTTCCAGACATTGGACAGTGAAACATTGTAACCTTTTATTGATATCAGGTGTTTAGTCATAACTAAATGCTTTAGAAGAAATACATAAGTAAGAAATTTAATCAATTATTTATTAAACTATTTGTTAATCATGTGCATTTATCTCCTAATTTTCGACCTTTGTATGCAATACTTTATCAGCCCCTTATACTGATGTATCATGGTGATTAATATTATTCTATTTTGCAGTGCTTCACTCACAGAAATCTAGGATGGAAAATTCATGTTGTTAATAGTGGTTCCACAATGCAGTTCAGTGATATTGCCTCATCTGTACCTCACATAATTACAAATTTAAGTGTATTTATTGCTGTAATAATGTTGCAGTAAATTAACTACTGTTAACACAGTATTTCCAGGTTTATAAGTATGAAAAATGTTATTCTTCAACCTTGAGGATGATTGTAACGCTGTTATCACTTTTATATTTTTAGGGTGTATATATATATATATATATATATATATATATATATATATATATAATATAACATTGATTAAAATGGCAAATTGTTTAATCACCTAAATTATTGTATTAAAAACAACTAAATTTTATTGCACTAGGTTGTATCATGCAGTTATCAACTGAAGTTAAAATTCTGAAATATTCAGACATATAGTTTTCAGTTTTGTCATATATTTGATTATAAATGCATCATACTATTTCATATTCTGCTGAACATCAGCCTTAACTAGTCATCCACGTAAAGGCTATTTTTTTCCTTCTCTCACATTCACTCTCAAATGTCCATGTTCAATCATTATTTCCTTGCCATATATTATTATTATTATTATTACCTAATATCCCATGGAGTCAAAGACTCATCTGGGAGGTCCTTTTATCATACACACAGCTCATCATACCGTGCTTTAAACACACTCAAAATTCTCTGCAGACACCACACTCTCAGGCAAGGCATTCCAATTGTTCACAACTCTGCATGAAAAAAACCTGCTTCTCACTCCCCTACTCACACCCTCTTTATACAGTTTCCAGGAATGACCTCTGGTTCTCCCCTGATCTCCCACTATTTTCTGTAGAACGTCTACAGCACTGATCCTATAACAACTCCTTACTAACTTGTAGGTCTCTATCATATCTCCCCTCTTCCTCCTGTCCACCAGACTCTGCAAGTATTGATTTGATGTTCTTTTTGAAACACCCTGTATCCTTACTAAGCATAAATTCTGCATCCCATCTTTGTTTTCCAAATTTTAAAACCTTACATTTTGCAACATTGAACTCACATCCCCATTATTGTGCCCAATCACTCAATTTATTCAAGTCTTGTAAGGCCACAACATCTTCTCTACTCTTCATGGTTCATCCCAACTTTGCATCATCCACAAACAACTGAATATCGACATCCAAATCTTCACCAATATCATTAATATACAAGTTAAACAGTAATGACCCTAAAACAGACCCCTGAGGCACTCCACTAGCGACTTTCCTTTTCCTGGATATTGCTCCCCCATACACAACTTGTTGATACCTATCAGATAGCCAGTCTCCAATCCAATGCACCAATCTTATATCCAACCCCCTCTGCTCTAGTTTGACTGTCAACTTATCATAAGGTACTCTATCAAAAGCCTTTGGGAAATCCAATTATATTACTGTGTATCCTTCTCCTCTGTCCAAGGAAGCAGTCACCTTATCGTAATAAGTAAGTAGATTACTAAAACAAGACCTCCCTTTAGCAAATCCACGCTGTCCATCAAAGATAATACCATTGTTGTCAACCTAATTCTGGATCCTAGTTCTCACAAGCTTCTCCAACAACTTAACTATAACACCTGACACACAGATAGGCCTATAGCTTGATGATTAAGTTCTATCACCTCCTTTATGAATTGGTACGATCTTGCCCTCCTTCCACTCCTTAGGAACTTGACCACTGCAAGTCTCGTATTAAAAAAATATTTCAAGGCTGGCATCAACTCCCTGGCACATTCTTTCAGAATACGTGGTGATTATCAAGTCCCACAGTCTTATTTACATCTAGTTTGCTCAACTCCCCATTTACCTCTTGGTCACTTACAGTCTGTCTTTCCTCCCCATCATCAACTGTTCTCAATCTCTTTATGAAGGCACATTCACAAGATTGAAAGACCTTTATGAATTAAGTATCTCCACCACACCTCCCGCAACAGCTGTCTTTATACCATTTTCTCCAATGAATGTCATCCTTCTATAATCATTCTTTCTTTTGCTGGCTACATATCAAAAGAACTCCTTAGAATTCTTTTTGGCTTCATTAGCTAACTGCTGTTCACTTTAGCTATCCTCACCAACCAAGTCACTTGCCTTGCCTGGTCTTTATAATCCTCGCTGAATTGGTTATTTCCACTTCTCTTGTGCTGCCTCCATAATGCCCTTTTTCTCTGTATCGCATGCTTAATCTCTTTATTCATCCATTTCACACCTATCTTATTTAACCTTCTCACTTGGAATATATTTAGACATTGCATCTACTAGCACTGCAGCTAACTCCTCATTCCATGGTACACTAGCAAGCTGTCTTCTGAGCTCTTCATAATCCACCCCCCCCCCCTTGTACTTCCACATATACCCTTTTCTTACAGAGGTCCTCACACTGCTTGCAACCACCCAGGTAATCACCTCATGGTCACTCTCACCAATTGGTGGGTGATTTGACACCTCATTTATAATTACATCCTCTGAGATTACCAAATCCAAGACCTTCAATCCTCACGTGCCCTCTGTTACATACTGTCTGAAGTAGTTATCCCTTGAAAACTCAAGAAACTCATTTTTTTTACTTTCAGTTGCTATCTCATCATTTCAGTCTATATTGCCATAATTAAAATCGTCCATAATGATCATCCTTTTCTTATTTGCTTGGCTAATTTGATTATACATTTCATAGTCACTACCATCCGCATTACCTGGTCTATAACAACATCCAACCAAGTATTTCATTCCATTCATCTCTGTCTCACACCATACTGCCTCAATACCACTGGCACTATTTCCCTCTTGCAGCTCTACTTTGTATGGACATAACTCATTCTCTATCATCAATAGTACTCTCCCTCCCTTTTTTACTCCTTCTATCCTCATGAAACACATTATACCCTTTCATCTCTATTCCTGTCAGGATGTCGTCCTCATCTAACCATGTCTCACTTTTTCCAACAATTTTTGGGTGAACAGACTCAATTAGTGCAACCATTTCATCTTCCTTGTTTCTTACACTTCTAGCATTTGTATACCAAGACAACAGCTATTTCCACTGATACCACTCATTCGATGTGATCTCTCCATACTCAACTGGGGCCATTTCCCTTTCTGCTTATTCATTTTAGAACACTCTTCAATTCCAGCTGTTTCTTCTTGATCCCAGGTCATCCCATTCCTTTTCTGTCTACACATGTTCTCACATCCACCTTTCTCACACACTTTCCTCGTTTCTCTGTTCCTCTTGCACACCCATTCTCTCATTTTCTATACTCATGCCACTCACTTCCTCTTTCATAACCACCTCTATCTCTCCTGTCTTACTCTCCTGCTCTTCCACATCACTTCCCACTTGATCTGATTCATTCTCCGTACTCACTTCTCTACCTTCCAGCAGCAGTCTTTCCAAGCGACTCGCACCATAACCACTCAAATGCAATCCATCTCTCTCTCTCTCTTATATAGTTCACTTCATCCTTAAAACTCATTACACACACATTAAGAAACTGTACTCCCCTCTTCTCACACATTGCAACCAACATATCATTCATAATCTTTGCTCTCTGCCTCATCTCATCACAGTCATTCCTAGGCAACACTCTTACTACCTTTCCTGTCACAAGCATATGCAAGTGATCTTTTGTAATAAGCCAATTTTAATGGTCTGCAATAGCAAAGCTGTATAAGGCATTAGAAGGAGCTTTAATGTAAATAATTTACAGCCTATTCTCACTATAACAAAAACACCACTATTACAAATATACTTTGTAACCTAGTGAAAAAACTTTCTACAACCACTATAACAAATTCATTCACTATAATTAAATATCAACAAAATCTTAACCAAGTCCCTGTAGGTACAATATCATCATAATCCTTCCAGAGATTTTAGGTGTGGTGTCCAGTTCTAGTCTCATTCCATCTTTTCCTTGGTCTTCCTTGACCTCTATGTCCTATAGATAGGTCGTGCTGGAATATCTTCTTGGATAGTCTTGAGATGGTCAATCCACATCTCTCTCTCTCTGTACGTTTTATCTATTAATGAATCTATTTTAAGTTCTGTATGTATCATTTTCTTTTTTGTCCTAGAGTGTAAGCCTGCTGTTCTGTGTAGGAATTTTATTTCTCCACTTTATATTATTTTTCCTTCTGCTGTTTTTAGATTCTCTACTGTAATAAAGGTCAAAGTCTCCACTAAGAGACCTTATTCTCTGCTGATGTTTTACAAGAATAAGGGTCTTTAAGTTCTGGCATTCTTTTGAACTTGGTTGGTTTTAAAAATATTGATGATTTATCTTTAAGAAATTGGAAAATTTAACATCAATGTCAACTTTATTTGTAAATATACATCCAAAGTGTTTGAAGCAGTTAAGTTGTTCTAAAATTTTATTTTCAATCATGATTTTACTTTCGATTGGGGAGAGAGTCCTTTATAGCAATGACTTCCATGACTTATCTCATTTTCCATACCAAATTTTTTTAGCAGTGTTCAGCTATAATATTTGGTCATTTGTAAACAGAGATCCATTATCAAGTTTAAATGCTGGTTTTATATTTTCTTCTATTTCTTTACTATTTTCATTGATATAGATATTAAATTACATTGGCAATGGGCTTTATTTATTATTTTGTTTCCATTCTGTAACTCCTTTATCGTTTCGTATGTCAGTACTGTTGAGAGCTGCTGATTTGAACTTTTAACTTCTTGAGTATTATTAACACCAGACCTCCATTAAGTCAAATGACTCATCATGGGAAGAACACACTGTTACACAGAAAGCCTATCAAACTGTGCTTTAAACTTATTCAATGTATCTGCATTCACCATAATGTCAGGTAATGCATTCCACTCCCCAACCTCTCTCCAGGCAAAGTACCTGTCCTTATGCCCCTGCTCACATCCTCCTTATTCAGCTTCCAGGGATATCCCCCACCCCTGGAATATCTCAATCATATCCCCTTTCTTCCTCCTATTTAAATAGCTTTGCAAACCACATTCCCTCTATTTGTCTTCATATCCCACATCCCACTTCAGATCTTTCTCCACCACCACTCCAAGGTGTCTTTTGTCTTCTCAACTTCTTCCAAAATTTCTCCACCAAGCATGTAGTTTTCATTTTATTGTTCTTCTTCTTTTAGCTCTACAACTCTTTATAGGTTTTGGCTTGCTTCACAATGTTTTTCCATTCTATGCTATTATTCAGTGCAGTACTTTTCTAATTCTTAACTAAGAATTCCAAGGTCTTTCTCAACTTCATCTAACCATCTCTTTTTAGCCTCTTCTTTGTCCAATTATTTTCCATTTATTTTTTTTAACTCCTCTATAATTCATATTACTTATTCATAATTTATATTACTATGAATAAAATTCACTTTAGCAAATCATTCATTATAAACTATTCCTGGTTCCTGTGGAATTGCTATAGTGAGAAGCAACTGTATTTATAAAAGAATTTTTAAATTCACATGTTTATAAATTCATCAATCAATTAAAGGCTTTTTTTTTTTTAAATATAAAGACATTACAACATCTTATGTTTGAGCATAAGATTTAAATTTGCTCTGTCATATAACTTGTATCTTACTTATACCAAACATTCCTGTGCATTTATATTTGTAACAATGATATCATATTTATCTGTAAAAAATGATGTCCATCTGTAAAATGTAAAATAATTGAAATTACTTTTTTGCAATGTAAACATTTTCCTTCAAATTGGCTTAAAATAGACATAGGACTATTGTATTGAGTAATTGATATAGTTAGCTTTTCAGTTTTCTTTGTATGTAGATCCTACTTCTTTAAGAAACTATTCAAATACAATGGGGAAAAAAGCTAATTGGTCAATATTATTTTGAGCCAGTACTTTTAATCCTGTATACAATAACTATTCTGATCATTTTGCTGCACATTGCATTTTCATCGGCTTTACATCTACTCCTTTTTGATAAATAGACAGTATGTGTATTTAATAGTCTAAGCTAGTTACAGTATTAAATGGAATTTGAAAAATGTTTTCCTAAATAACATTTTCCCATATGAGCATTTGTGCAGCACTTCTTTAAACTCAAAAAAATCCATAAGAATTTGTATTTTTTAAATTATCATGAAGATAACATTCAAGAACATGATTTTAGAGTCCTTTCTATATTCACACAGATTCTGTCAAAGTATCTTTCACTTTTAATTTCTTCTGCAGCAAGAATAGTTGTTGGCAAAATGCTATAGAAACATCATCTTCCCAACATCTGGTAATACTGATATATTATACTAGAAAGAAATTATGGTCTTGTCCTCATCCATATTTTAGCCAAGTGTAAGCAAACAATAATTGCTGCATAAAGTATCATTTGTGGCTCTTCAGATGCTTTCTTTACTGAAAGATTGACTTCAACAAAAATTGTCCTCATTGCCCATGATGATGGAAGGCATATATTATTACATAGAGAACATTTTCCTTTATTTATAGTACAAGTCAGCTCTTATTAGACAATGACTCCTATTATCATGAAAAACTTCCCAATATGTTGGAAGTTTATTTAAAATGGATCCTTGAGCACTTTGTGCACTGACTGTTTGCAGTGTCAAAGCAAACTTACGAAGGTACTTTTTTCATAGAAGTATTTGAAACATTTCTTGAGAGTAACATAAACTTACTCAATACACTGAAAACACAGCTGGGTGTTAAGTACCAAATAGACCTGTTCAATTTAAACTATAAATAAAGATGGTATAAATCACTCTTGTTGTAGTCAATTGTTTTATTGAAAAATATAGATATTTCCTCTTTCCTTAGTAAAATTAAAATTTGAAGCTGTAAATACATTTCCCTGAAAATAACATTTACAGTCAGTTCTCATTATAGCCAACACCATCAGAGTGAGCTCATTCGCTATACCACATGAATGTTGTTTAAAACTTGTAAAACTGAGTTGACATACTAACAATAATAAAAGCAGGAAAACACACATAGAAAATCTTGATTTTTAATTGTAAAATTTTCACCTATGTTACACAGGCATCTTCAGCATAGAGTCCTCTGGAATAAGACAAATTCTTTTTATGAGCAGATTTCTTATAGAAGACCTTTATAAGGAAACTTGTGAAATGTTATTCCATTGCCCAAACTTAAATAGATCTGAAGGTCTACATTTCTCTCCTTTAGATAGTACTTTTTCTATCTGCCATCTTTCCTAATTTGTTTAATTATATATTTTAGTTAGGAAAGTGTTGACTGTTTGTTACCTTACTGTAGCTACTATGGTGGCACTTTTTAGAATCTTTCCATTATTTGTGTAATTTGCTGTTCGTATCAGTAATGAAAATTTTACATTTAAAGATTTCTACGTAAGTTCTTCATCTTTTATTATCCATCAATGCTATTTTATTTTAAAAGGAAATTCACCACAGCAAACACTCCACCAAAATAAACTATTCCTTTGGTACTATCAAGTTTGTTTCAGTGAAAATCAATTGTATTACTTTGTTAGATCTGCATAGAATAACATCACAGGAAATCTGCTCTTATCAGCACATTAGTGATGAGTCTTCTGACTCCATGAAGATATCTGTATAATTATAATAATAATAACATTGTACCTCAAACTCATTTTGACTTCTACACTGTTTCTTCTAGAAACACATTCCACTCACTAACTTTCAGAGATGGCTGCTTGTTCTAGCTCTACTAGAATTTATTTATTTATTTATTGTTTATTTATTTTAAATTACTCATTTTTACATACTAATAATGTATTATGTATTAATTTGATGTGCTACAGCATGAGGGCAAAAAAGTTAGGAACCACTATTTTAAGAAACACAAATTCACTTTGGGGGGTGGTTAGGAAAAGTTATAAAGGATTTATAACTTAAAGCATTAAAACTGATGCAATTTAGAATAAATCTGCACTATCTGTAAAGTTTTAAGTGGATAATATTTACTTTAAAATTATTTGTAAAAATATTGCATTCTTATATATGTATCATAATATTACATTTGATAATGTTCTGAAAATATCCTACTAGTAAATAAAATTAAGCTGGGCCCCAGAATGTTAATTAAATTTTTATACTTTTAAAAGAAATAAAATAATACTACTGATTCATCATGTACATTTTTTGAAATAAACATGAAACACAAAAGACTCCTTGTTTGTCACTGATTCTATTTTGTGTATAGTTATACTAGCATTAAGATGGTATGATAACATGATTCCACGATGAGTCTGCCAACTCCATGGAGGGTGTAATAATAATAATAATTCAATCCATGATTTCATGGAATATAGAATGGCTCCCTTACATACAATCTGTTACAGACAAGATCTCAGTTATTATATCAATAAGGCTTTCATCAGTGACTTTCTAACTGGCAAACAAGATTAAGTCTCCTTCACCCTCCAAACCACCCAAGAAACCAGGAATATGCAAGATCAACTGTTCTTGTGGAATTGGCTGTGTGAGACAAACACGAGTTAGCAAAGATATGCATGTCAAAACACGATAAGGATGTGAGGGGAAAATAAGCATAATCATGGACACACAGACATCAAGTATTATGGTACATAATGGACAAAAGTAGCCTACACTGATTACAATTTTTTCACACATAGTATTCAAAGAATCATCAAAGAAATTAAACCCTAATCAATATAACAAGATACTCTACATCGTTTTGGTTGTCTTACATCATAAACACAATGTGATTTTTGTTGGAAGTTTTATCACTTGGTTATACTATAAATTAAAGATGCCAAGAAATTATATTCTTGGTTAATCCTTTATCCAAGTATAAGCAAACAAAGTTTGCCCCTGAACTATTTTCAGGACTGGGCAACTCATATAAAGAAGCTAATGATTTCACATCACTTGCCTTCGTATCCCATAATGCAAAGTACATAATCTTTACAGACATCTATAATAGCATTATGGGAAGGGTTACTCAGACCAGTTTATACCTTCATTGAGGTCTTATCAGTGGGAGCCAGACCCCAGAGGTGATACCTTCAGGCACAAACTTTGTTTGCTTACATGTGGATAAAAGATTAAACCAAGAATATAATTTGTTGGCATCTTTAATTTATAGTATAACCAAGTAGAAAAACTTCCAATAACTGTCTCTAACCCAGAATATTTTAATAAGATGCGACACCTTTTGGTTACTCGTATGTGGAAATATGACTTCTGCATTACTTCAACCAACATATCACCTCCAGGTCTGGCTCTCACTGATGTGCTTTTGTGCAGAAGTGGTTGCTTTCCCTGGGATATGAGCTTTTGCTCTCTTAAGGTTTCTTCCAGATCTAGCTCCCGCTGAGAAGGGGTAAGGGCTTAAGATCATGAAGGAGTTTTGCCTTGAAAGCAACTTTAGTCTCTGGGGGATTGTTGTTTTTTTGGCAAGACCAGTATTGGGACCATGTCAGTGGGTGTTTTTCCCTGGAATATGAGCAGCTCTGCTCAGTGGTAGGGTGAGCCTGTCACTGAGTGGAACAATCTCTCAGTCACTCGTAGGGAGTGGTCTGTGGGATTGCCTCATTTTTAGAGATGACATTATTTATACACGGAAGTGGTCACAACATTGAGATATGAGCAGCTCTGCTCAGGATTGAGCCTGCCAATGGGCTTAGCCAACATTGAGGATCCCTCTCCGTGGCCTTAGTATCTAGTTACTTAGAGTTGTAGAGTACCTCCCTTGATGTTCTTGGAGGTACCATGCAATAATAATTAATGAACAAGAAGTTAGAGTGGTCAGACAGACTACTGAGAATTTTCCAGAGTACAAATGGGCCTAAATCCCTTCATTTGAGTGGGGGGGGGATACAATAGTAAATAAAAATGCTTTTCAAAAGCTATGTTGCACACTATTGTGCAATTCAGCAGTCATCTGTTTACTTTGTATTGGGGACTGCTAAATATTAGTAATAATTACTATACAATATTATTATTATCTAATAACATACTATAAATATGTCAAAATGGAAAGTACATGGAAAAAGTTAAAGTTAAAAAAATGATGTCATAAGACAAATTGCAAGAAAATGTAAAAAAATTAGCATACATTTTTACAAATACTTCAGTTGTGAATGTCATCAACCAGTCATCCCTATCATTGTCACTGAAAGCAAATGTCATTGGAAATGCAATCATTTGATTCTACAAATATACTTGCATCAACAGGCCCTTGCTTAACATTTGTGGAGCAGGAGTACATGGAGACCACATACCCTGTGTAAATATTTAAGTTATGAATCTAGTCAACAAAACACTAAATAAGTTTTATCCTCCTACTTTGACAAATATACTTTCACAGCAACAAAAATCTAAAACTGTGTAAAGCTATGGTTTTGTTTTTTTTTTAAATTGACAAAATATTAAAGATGATTGAATTTATTATTGTGCATGTCTATGTTCTGTTGATCGGATGATGTTTGGATGACTAAATTATGATGTATAAATAAAATATATACATCATAATACATATTCCATAAAATCTATTTTTCCATAATACTGATTCTGAATATTTCATTTTTTATTTAATTTTTTTTTCTTGTGTCTGTATTTGTGATATGCTAGACTCTCTACAAATGCCAAGTTCTGCATTAACACCATCAGAATTAAAAAAAAAAAAAAAAAAAAGATTAGTATAAATGAAAGATACCAAGGAATTATATACTTGGATGAATCCATTATCCAAGTGTGAGCAAACAAAGTTTGTACCTGAAGTATCTTTCAAGACTGGGGCCACTCAAGTGATGTGCCTTGCATCACTTGCCTTAGTATCCCATAATGCAAAGCACATCTCCTTGCAGACATGTATAATGCTATGCATTAAGGGAAGGGTCACTGCCCAATTTAGGGCTCCTCAGTGTAAGCCAAACCCAGAAGTGACACACCACGGTAGAAGTAATGCAGAAGTCATATTTCCATATACAAGTATGTCAAAAGTTGTCAGACCTTATTACTGAAATACTCTGGATTAGAGATAGATGTTGAAAGTTTTTTCACTTGGTTATAACTATAAATTAAAGATGCCAGGAAATTATATTACTAAGGCAACTGATGGAAAGTAATTAATTAGCTTTTATATATAATCTCTTGGCATCTTTAATTTATGTTAAATCGGCATGTTTTTAAGGGGTAATTTCTGAATCATCAGAAAATTTTAAATAAGTCCTTCTTTCAACATCAAAATTTGTAACAAAATACATATGAATTTTTAGGAAATATTTGTCAAAACATTTTAAAGAACAGAATAGAATAAAAAGGGGGAAGAAGGGCACTTAGACAAACTGGTTCTATAACATTAGCAAAGTTCAAGAGAAACTTATCATTGTTGTATGAATGCATTTTGAAAATGGTCAAAATCCTCTCCAAGAAAATGCCATTCTAAAACTAAGCACATTATTAAAAAAAAAAATTATAGGTAGAGCTGACAGATTTTAAAAGGTAATGAGAGAAAATTCTGTTCAACTTATTGAAGGTGTATTGACAGCTGATGTTGATGCTAACAATAATAATAACTGCAATGAAAGTGATATGACTGCTACTGAAAACTAATAATTATTATTGTATGGGCACCTCCATAGAATCTGAAGGCTCAATGCAGAGACCCAATTTATCCACACAAACTATCATACCTATTCTTGATCCCATTAACAAAATGGTAACAACTGACTGGTAACCCACTCCATTCATTCACAGCTCTCCAAGGGAATAATCTAGTCCTCATACCCTTACTAACAACACTTTTACTCAACTTCCTGGGATGACCTCTTGTTCTGTCCCCTCTTGCAAAGTACTGAAACATTTCCCCTGCATCAATCCCATAAAACCTTTAAGTAACTTAAATGTTTCTATCATATCCCCTCTTTTTTACCTATCAACTAACATCTGCAGTCCACACAATCTCAATTTATCCTTGTAGGAAACCTTCCAGAGACCACTCACCATTTTGGTTGCTCACCTCTGAATCTTCTCCACTATTTCCTCATCCCCATGAAACGCAGGATACCAGATCTGAGCACAGTAACCCAAATATGTATCAAGGGCTTATAAAGAGGAATAACTTCCTTATCTCTGCTTATTATGTTTTTCAATAGCGAAGTAATCTTATAGGCTACCTTAGCAATATGTCCTATAAACTTCAACTCTTTCTCTACCACCACCCATAAATCCCTAGCTTCTATTTCCTGGAGTACAGTTTCATCAATATGGTGCACAGCTTATAATCTATTTTTCCCAAAATGTAATTTTACATTTCGCCACATTAAACTGACACTAATTATTATCTTTTGCCCATACTGACAGCCTATTTAAATTATCCTGCAAGCTCTCGACATCGCCTTGATTCACTATTACTCTAATTTGGCATCATCAGCAAACAACTGAATATTTCTTTTGGCTTATTTTCTATATCATTTATGTACAAAATACATAGTAGCAATAAACCTTGTGTCACACCACATCATCACAAGCCTTCACCTAGATTCTGCTCCTCTGTATGCCACTTTTTAATATCTGTCCAGCAGCCAATCTCTTATCCACATAAGTGGCATCATATCCATACCCATTTCTTCTAATTTGCCTAAATGAATTCCATGTGTTATTCGGTCAAATGTCTTGGCAAAATTCAGCCGAATCTTCATATAGCTATTTCCCCTTGTCCAACTCAACTGTCACTCCCTTATAAAATGTTAGTTAATTACTAAGGCATGACTGAGCCTTCACAAAGCTGTTGCCCCTCAGAGTATCACATTCCTGGGATGATCAGAAAGATATGCATCAGCAAATTGGAGGTTAAATGATTGTTATGGGGAACTTTAACTATGAAGAAATAGAGTGGAAAGAAGAGATCACATGACAGGAAGGAAATGGAATTTATACACCTACTGAAAGATAATTACTTTAGGCAGCATGTGATGGAGAGGAATCGAAATGCAACAGTATTGGACCTGGTCATAGGAGCAGAAGACCTATCCACAACTAAGGCGGCTACATTGCCTTAAATTTGGACCATGTGGTTTTGACTTAGGAAATTATGAAAAATGAAGAATATTCTGTCAAGAATGTTTGCATGTAGAATTATAAGGCAAATATGACAAGCTTAGGAGGAAGCTTGAAGCCCTGCCTTGGCATAAAAGCCTGTAAGGAAAGGATGTTAGTAGAGCATGGGAGATAGTTAAGTGTCATCTGTAGGAAGCTATATTAAATTGTATACCTAAGGTAATGAAGGTTAATCAGGTAGGAGTTAGATGGATAAGTAATATCATTAAGCACAACGTCAGAAAAAGAAAATGCTGTGGGAGATATAGAAGGAGAAAGATGACCAGTATGGTAAGGAAAGCAAAATCAGATTACGAGAAGAAACTAGCTGAGCAGGCCAAGGGAAATCCCAAAGAATTCTTTTGCTATGTGGCAAGTAAGAGGAAGAATAACATTAATGAGTGCTGATGATCACGAGGTGACAGAAGCAAATAAAATAGTTAAGTTACTCAGGGCTAAGTTACTCAGATGTCAGTTTTTTTGGGCCTCATACCAAGGCCCCGCTCTCAGAGGAACCTCACACTTTCAAATTTAAGAAAATTTGATAATAAAATTTTTGATGTTTCAGAGATGTATTGATATTGGAAATATTTTAGTATTTAACTATATGTATTTAATGTTTGTAAATTATGTTTAATAATTTACAATTTTAATAAATTAAAAATGTTTAATAATTTGATATAATTTATCAAAAAATCATAATTTTTCTATAAAAAAATATTTTTTGCGAATATTTTGGGACCCTACTAAGAACTTTTCCCAAGGCTCCGTAAAACATCCAGCCAGCCTTGAAGTTACTGAGTGACCACTTTGCAAGGCTATATCATACAAGCGAGGTTAATGCTGTAACATATGTGACAGACTTATTGGAAAAAAAGGTGGATGAATTGGAGATTCTTAAGATATCACATAATCTAAATACTCCTATTGAATTAGATGGGATATCAGCTTGCTTTCTCAGGGAAATGCACAAAGGAATTGAATGCCTCTGACTAGACTCTTTAATTTGGGTCTCAGCTCTGGTAATGTTCCACTGGAGTGAGAAGAGAGCACAGTCACCCTCTTATCGACATAGTAACTACTGGACAGATATCAAAAAGTGGTATGTGGAGGAGCTGAATGCAGGCAAAAGCTGGTAACTAGTGGTTTGGTGTAAGGTTCATTGCTAGAACCACCACTGTTTAATTTGTACACAAATTATATTGGAAATAACCTGAAAGGAAATATTCAGTTTGCTGATCATGCAAAATTAGGCAGAGTAATAGTGAATCAAGACAGTGTGGAGAGCTTGCAGGATGATTAAAATACGCTGTAGTCAGTATGAGCAAAAAGATAATTAGGTGTCAGTTTAATGTAGAAAAATGTCAAGGTATGCATTTTGGGATAAATAGATTAGACGCTGTGTACCATATTGATGGAATTGTATTCCAGGAAACAGATGAAGCTACAGTTTTAGTGGTGGTAGTAGAAAGAGTTGAAGCTTAGAGGTCATATAATAGAATCCACTTTATGAGGCCTTGATATATCCACATCTGGATGACTGTGCTGAGGCCTAGTCTCCTGGGCCTCTTGGGGATGAGGAAGCAGTGCAGAAGATTCAGAGGCAAGCAACCAAGATGGTGAGTGGTCTGTGGAATGTTTCCTATGAGGATAGATTAAGGGTGTGGGGACTACAGAAGTTGGTTGATAGGTGAAAAAGAAGGAATATGATAGAAACATTTAAGTTACTTAAACAGTTTTATAGAATTGATGTAGGGGAAATGTTTCGGCACTTAGCAAGGTTGTAAAACAAGTTCACCTGTAGAAGTTGAGTAAAAGTGTGGTTAGTAGAGGCGTGAAGACTAAATTTTCCACTTGGAGAGTTGTGAATGAATGGAGTGAGTTGCTAGAGACAGTCAGTGCTCTATCTTTTAATGAATTTAAGGAGAGGTATGGTAGATTGCGTGGATAAATTGGGTCTCTTCTGAAGAGTCTTTGAACTCCATGGAGGTGCCTGTACAATAATAATATTCCTATCCACCCATTCCTGAATTCTCTTTTTGACCAATATTTTCTAGTACTTTAACCACCACTTCTGAGATACTGATTTGTCTATAATTTGTTATTGCAGTCTAAGAACTTCCCCTTATGCAAGGGAAATTTTTTTCCTCTTTGCACTCTACCAGAGCTAAGACTTAAATCAGAGCCTAGTCAGAGTCATTGCCTCAGTTCCCTTGCACATTCCCTCAAAACACAAGCTGATATGGAATCTAATCCCATAGCTATGTTAACATTGGGATTCTGCAATATCCCAAGAACCTGGAATTCATCCGCTTCTTTTCCCACTTCAGTCTTTCATATATGTCACAGCATTAACCACACTTGGATGATACTCTTGCAAAGTGATCACTCAGTAACTATTTTATCTGTTTCTGTCATGTCATGATCATCAGTACTCATTAAAGTTATTCTTCCAGTTTTTCTTCTTACATAGCGAAAGAACTCTTGAATTTCCATTGGCCTGCTTGGCTAGTTTCTTCGCATTTCTTATTCTTCTGAAGCTCATGCTTAATGATATCACTCATCCATCTAACTCCTACCTGATTAACCTTCATTACCTTAGGTATATATATTAATACTGCTTCCTCTAGATCAGTGCTTCCCAAACTTATGGATGTAAAGGCCCTTTGGAAAAATTTTAATATTTCACGGGGTCCCCCCCATTGAAAAAAAAAATTGTAATACATACATATTATTATAATATTTATATTCATTACAAGGGAGCCTGTGTAGTTCAGTGGATGTGGTGTTTGCACACCACGACGCTTGGCCGCACGAAGGAAGACTTGGTTTCGAGTCTAGTCGGCGACTAGAGGAAATTTTTTAAGCCTTTTTTCGACCGGTTCCCGAGTTAGTCGATCTCTGGCACGGGCAAGCGGGTTTTTCCTCCCGGAAACTCGGGTTTTTCATCCCGTAAGATCAAGAAAATCGACCGTAGAACCCACATTATTTCAGACATTAAATACATTGTGTTAGGGACCACGAGATGGCGGCACATTTGAGCCATCTCTCTTCACTGTGTACTGCTTAATTGGTGATAGCCTTTGGCCATCTATCTCTGATTGGTGCCAGTGGAGATTGAACTGCCCACTCAGTCTCCAAAATGTTAGATAGGGCTAAATGGCCTCGCCTACTCCCCGTATACAGGAATAAAAAGGCATTAGCTGAAAAAAAAAAACTATTCATTACAAAACATTCACAGCGAATATTGCAAAAATATGAATGAGCATATATTTACTAATATTCATTAAGCGCCGAAATATGCAGGAAGCAAAATTTGTGAACCAACACCAATGTGTGATTTTTTCCATTAAAATATAAATAATAAAAATTAAATACGTTTCTTTTAAAATAAAAAAAAATCTACTTAGTTTTAAAACATTTTAAATTCGTTTTCATTATTTCATGGCCCCCCTCAACAAAATTAACGGCGCCTAAAGGGGCTGTGGCCCACAGTTTGGGAAGCTCTGCTCTACTCTAGCTGACCCTTAAATATATCCCATGCACTACTAACATCCTTACCCTGCAATGTTTAATGCCATGGTACAGATTTAAGCTTCCTAAGCATGTCATAATCACCTGCCTTGTAGTTCCACAAATATCCCTCCTTGATAGAATATTCCTCGTGTTTTACAATCTCCCAAGTCAAGGCCGAATGGTCATTTCACCAATCAGAGGCAATGTGGTCACCTTGGCTATGGATAGCTCTTCTGATCCTATGAGGTCCAATACTCTCCCACCCCTAGTCCCCTTTGTCACATGCTGCCTTAAGTAATTATCTCTCATCAGATATATAAATTCTATTTCCTTCCTGCCATGTGATCTTTCTTCTTTTCAATCTATATCTCCATAGTTGAAGTCCCCCATAATAATCACTCAACCTGTACTCATTGTACTAATTTGGTGAAGCATGCCTTACAGGTCATGTGTGGAACTCCCTTAACTATAGCAACAACCAACTGTATATTTTGTCTTACTGGCCTTAATCTCATACCAGATTGCTTCAAATGAACAGCCAACCTCCTGTCTCCTATTCTTTTTGGGTTGTAATTCAATTGCTATTGTCAGCAGTACTCCCCCCCCCCCATCCTATCTTCTCTAAAAATACTAAACCCTTCACATTCAATCCCTGTAACTACATCATCTGCTGTTAGCCAAATCTCACTAATGCCTATAACTTTTGGCAAGGTTACAATAACCAATGCCAAAAACTCTTCACTCTTGTTCCTGATACTTCTGACATTAGTATATAGAGACTGCAGCATCCCTTTAGTCCGCCACCCACCTTTACTTTCTGAATTGGCTACCCTATTCGATATTTTTGCTTGAGAGACTAGATTCCTCACTTGGTCAATCTCACACTCACATGCTTCATCTGTGCCTTCACGCAAACTCACTTGCTTCCACCCTAATTCCCACCCACCAGCTGGTTGGCCAAGTGTATCCGCTTTCCAGCCAAAAGGCTGTAGGTTCAAATCCTGCCATATGCATAGATGTTTGTGATTATCTGTGAAAATACTAATGGTGGTGGTTGGCGATAGATGGCATTGGTGTAGATGATGAAGGTAGTTGCGAGTGGTGGAGACAGAGAGTTGTAGAGTAGGTGCCCTCCCTCGATGAGTCTTTGGACTCCCTGGAGGTGCTATGTAATAATAATAATTGCTTAAGTTTCCCTGAATTTACACTTCAGCATGCTCAGTGAACAAAGCTCTTTCCAGACACCTAACATCAAAACAATTTAGATGCAGTCCATCAGCATTGCACAAATCCTTCTTTCCATCAAACAGATCACGAGTCCTACATCATTCCTTTTGCACAATCTACGTATAGACTCATTGGCTATCAATGCCCTGCTCCTCAGTTCGCATATATATCATAGCATAGTAGGAGACTTACAATCTTCATCTTTTTGCAGTTCAGTTTTACCTCCTCTAACAATGTTGTCCTTTACATTCTCCCTCATAGAATACGTCTTGCCTCTCAAATCATTTGTACAAATCAAAACAATCATTTCCTTCCACTTACCTTTTTGCACCTGGGTGGCTGGCATTGCCAATATTATTAATTTTTGCACCCAAAAATATACAAAAACAGAAGAAATACAGCTAAAACCATAATATGGGAAAGCTCACCAAGATTCTTGGGAGAGATTTATTAATAAAATAGAGGACATACATGGAAGACATAATATAGCCTACAAAATATTAACCACGCTACCGGCCAGGACGTATATATACGTCCACATTTCCAGGGATGCGAAGTGCATATTAAAATTGTAATACCATTGATATTAAATTGAAATTTATGATGGATACGAAGCATTTGAGGGTGCATATTTGATCTTTAATGGCCGGGAAGGTGGTTAAGGAAATTATACAACAAAGAAAGAGATACAGCAGAAATCAACATAATACAAGGGAAACAATGGACAGAACATTATAATTTATGGTATGATCCAAATTTAATAACTCAAAACAATGAAGAAATCAGCAATGATATAGAACCAATAAAATTGGAAGAACTAAAAGAAGCAATAAAAGTATCAAAAAATAGAAAATCAACTATATTATATGGCATAAATACATAGCTTTGGAAATATCTGGAGAATCGACCAACCTTTGCTGGCAAAGGTAACCTTTGCTGGCAAAGGTTGGTCAATTGGTAGAGCTTCTGCTACTAATGGTTCATGCAAAAAGTTAAGCAAGTTTGAATGCAGTTAGTAGTTGAAAGGGAATCAATCATTCAATGCTGATGGCACACTCTCCCTCGATGAGTCTTTGGACTCCCTGGAGATATCCTCCTATCCTATCCTTCTCGTCCGTCCTAGGACGGGTTGAGTCCCCTCCTAATGAAGGGTTACTGGTGTATTAATGCAGCCGGTTTGCCACTCCTCTGCTGCATTCCCTAAGGGCAATATTCATGACTGTAATCTGTGTGTGCGAGTTCATGGGACTGGTTTGCCTGATCGTGGGATGAAAAACTCCTGCTGTCCATGCCCAAGACCGGCTAACTTGGCTATGGCTGAGGAAGATCCTTAAGCTCCTCACGTCTTCGACGGGAATCAAACCTAGGACACTCCTTTCCCAGGCATATGGTTGTGAAGCACATAGCCATTAGGCTAACTGCGCAGACCTGGTCACATAATAATATTTTCATCACAGATTCTTAAAATTAATAAATAACTGTTGGAGGAAATGTGAGGTTCCATCAGATTGGTTAAAAGGTAAGGTTATATCTATATTTAAGAAAGAAGATAGAGATGATTGTGGAAATTTCAGAGGAATAAGTTTATTAAATGCAGGTTACAAAATTTACAGTAAAATCCTGAATAAATGACTTCGAAATATTGCAAGCAATCTACTCAGAAGAACAAAATGGTTTCAAAAACAGTTAACCAGAAGAACTGTTATCAATACAATGCTATATGCAGATGATCATATTATATTACAAGACAATGAAGATAACCTTCAAAAATCAGTTTATGAATTAAACAAAATAAACCACCAATACAATTTAAAAATTTCATAAAAGAAAACAAAAGTCATGGCATTTAAATGTCAGGATCATATCTGATCCAAAATAGTTATAGAAAATAAAATAATAGACCAGATGGCAAAGTTTAATTATTCAGACTGCATAATAAAATATTTAAAAGATAAAGATATAGATGAAAAAAATAAAGAAATTTCAGAAAATCTGTGGAACAATTAAAATGACTGAATAAAAAAAAACAAGGCAAGAATCTCAGCTAAAATTTTATAAATTAATGGCCACTACCACTCTGTTACGTGGTTCAGAAACATGGATGGTTAAAAAGAAAGATGAAAATAAAATACAAGATACAGAGAT
The DNA here is from genome assembly GCF_054136105.1 of Typopeltis vanoorti. Classification (NCBI taxonomy): domain Eukaryota; kingdom Metazoa; phylum Arthropoda; class Arachnida; order Uropygi; family Thelyphonidae; genus Typopeltis; species Typopeltis vanoorti. The sequence goes on from NC_143552.1 coordinate 47,582,252, forward strand.
GAGATTTTTAAGAACAAACAATGCACAAAATTGGACATATAAGAAATGATGACATAAGAAAAGAACTAGATATTTAATATAAAAATAAAAAGATCAAGGAATATAGAGAGAAATGGAAAGAACATCTATCTAGGATGGAAAGATTATTGATAACCAAAAGAAGTGGACAGATATAGATCAAAGGGAAAGTGAAAGAGAGAAAGACCAACAACAACGTGAAAAGACCAGTGAAGCTAGAACAGGTAAATGCCTAATCCTTGAAGAGAAGAAGAATATATATATAAAAAAAAATCAGCCCCACACACGAGAGGTCCCAAGACCTATGACACGACAGTACCATTTGTGGGTAAGCGAGATGGAAAATAGGAATGTGTTGATGTGCTTTTTGAAAACCAGAAGGTTGTGGTCATTGTGGAAGACTGCTCAAAGGAGCAGAGATGTAGGAAATGAAGGCAGATGATGAGAAGTTGGTTCGATGAGTTTGGAATTGAACTGTAAATGTGTGGTGACTAGCAACTGCCTGTGTTTGTATGAGTACAGGCAAGTGGAGAGATTATAGCGGCCAGTTCAGAAAAGCAGTGCCCACGAAAATACCTGTAGAAGAGGCAATTCGATAATAGAACATGTATGGGGAAAGTGACTGGAGGAAGTGGGTTATCAATTAAGAAAACTGCTCACTTCTGCATACAATCAAGCATTGTGAGGGAAGTTTTAGGTGCTCAAGAATTTGAGCAGGAGAGAAGTAGTTTGGAACATAAAAGCATACCCAACTTGATGGGTTCGTGTCAAGATAGATTGCTTGTGAAAGTTAATGCAAGGAGAGAAAATTGGTCCTAGCTAGCAAGAGGAATATTGTCAAAAGTGAGGGAGAGAGCAGAATAGCCTCTTTCTAGAAATGAGCCAGGACTGCATCTTGGTAGTATTAAAATTCACTAGGTTATCCTCACCCCACTTGAGAACGGAAAGGAGATCAGTGTTCACAAGATTGGTTAAAGAATATCTTGAAGCAGGAGTTACCTGAGCACTACATGGGTTTGAAAATTAAAAAGAGAGATGGAGAGTAGTACTGTTGTCAGCAAAACTATCAATAGGACTGGATGTTGGGGAGAGAAGATCATTAATGTGCAGTAGGACGAGCGTAGTATGCAGTACTGAGCCCTAGAGTACATCAGCATTAACTGAGAAATCTGATGAAAAGAAACCATCCAGGCCGTAGTGAACAGCCAGAGAGGAAGCTGCCATTCCATTCACAAGGGGGGGGGGGGGAACTCCATAGGATCGTAACTGGGTAAAGAAGCCATGATGCCAGACTCGATCAAATTCCTTGGAAATATCAAAAGCGACCACTTGAGTTTCTCAGAACTTTTACATAACTTGCATCAAGGTGGGTGAGGTTAGCAAGGATGTCTGCTGCAGAACGAGAATTGCAGAATCCATATTGATGATCATCAAGTAACTGGTGGGCCTCCAAGTAGTGAAATAGTTGGGTACTGATGAATTTTTCCATTATTTTTGAGAGAATTGAGGTCGGAGCAATGTGATGATGGCTGACTTTTATCTCCCTTTTTGGAAATAGGATGGACAAAAGCTTACTTCCAGGCTATGTGACAGATGCCAGATGAGTATGACAACTTGAAGAGATGATGCATGACAGGAGTGAGTTCTGAAGAAGCATGAGTACAATTGGAGACCATCATCAAGGCCAGGAGACTTATTGGTATTAAGGCTGCCAGAGATTTTTCTGATGTCTTTCTGGTGAAATTTCAGAGTAGGTATACTGCAGATAGTTTGTGAAATGGTATTTCTTCCTTGGTCGTGTATGCTAAAGTTGGAGAGAAAAAAAAAACTGATGCCAGAAGGTCTGCTTTTTCCCCCCTTCAGATGATGTTGCCATATATCATCAGGATGTGAGAGAGAGGAGGAAACAAAAAAGTGGAAGAAGTTGTTACGTCCCACAGATTTAGGCAGGAGACAAGCTTAGTTAGACAAACTTGACCCTTACAAAGCCTGCTCTGGATTTGTTTATTGTTTTTTATTTTTTTTTATTTATTTTTTTTTTTTTTCATCTGTTACGAGCTGTAACGTAGGCTGAGTGAGAGAATGGAGTTTTTGACTGGAGCCATTAGGCATATGTTGAGTTTTTTTTTTTTTTTTGTTTGTTTGTTTGGACAGCTTTGGCATAGTTGTTAGAGAACTATTATTAGATCAGAGCAGATGCTAGAATTGGAAGAAATAATTACACCATGGAGATGAGGCATAAGAGTCCCGAGGTCATCCCAGTTGGCACTGTTGTAGTACCATAGGATACGAGGCTGTGGATGACTGGAAGAAGAGTAATCTATATCAAAGGAGACATGGACAAGGTTATGGTCAGATTTCATAAGAGGAAATTTAACATCACCATTTAACATCAAGTACAAAGAATGGGCAATTTGGGTTAGATCATAGATGATAGCTAACAGTTCAGCTTATTTACCAGCTTGGTCTGTGAAGTTGGAAAAGTCAGTCGGAATTTTGGAGGTTGAAATCACCGAGGAAGATTATCTCATTGTTCAGGCAGTTAGATTGCATATGATCGACTTTCAGAGATAGGTAGTGACAAAGGTCAGTAAAATCATCAGTTTGGAGAATGGTAGAGACAGTAAATGAAGGCAATAAAGTGAGGTAGGGAGATCTTGAGCCAGAGAAGATCATATAAAGGAGATTCCAGTCAGATAATCCTTGGCATGGGATATCAGACTTGACAAAAGCACTTCTTGTAAAAGGCATCATAGAAGATGCAATGAGGAAAGTGGAGGTGAGACATTTTAAAAGGTGCCAGTTCTGGTTTAGTGATAATAGTATATGAGGTATTTTGATGAGTGTAGGCAGTGGTGCACATCACTGATATTGGAATTAAGCGCCTAATGTTAGTGAAGTCAAGTTGGAAGTTTCTTTTTTTATTTTATTATTGTGGAGAATTCTGAGGTTTTGTTGCAGTGAATTTTTTTGCAATTTTTGTGAAGTGATTTTGATGGTTTCAGGTTTCTTGGAGTTTTGTTAAGGAAAATCTTTTAGCTGCATTGACTCTGGGATTTTTTTTTTTTTTTTTTTTTTTTTTTTGTATTTATTGTTGATCATGGTCATGAGTAAACACAGAATGAGAAAATTAAAGAGTAGGAAACATGCAGCAGGAGTGATGGACTCAGGAATAGCCACTCCCTCACAATGGGGAATGGAGTAACCAGACCTCAATCCAAGCATGGGATCGTACAGTTCTCTCTGCAAGCTGCTTTCTCGGACTCTCTCCAGCACAACCTGGCAAAGCAAACAGCAGCAACAGGAGTATTCTCCAGTTGATCAAAAAACCTGAAGAGTTACCATCTGGTTCAGTCTCATGGCCAATGGCCTGCGAAAATCATTTTACAATGGTCTTTCAAATCTGATTAAAAGATTTGAAAGGAGGGAAAGAGAATGGGAAGGCATTCACCCACACATGCAGGAATAGAAAGTGGGGTAACAGAAACCCCTATTCAAGAGAAGGTTCGTGCAATGATTTCATGCCTCCAAAAAGTGGGGTGGTGGTGTTTCATAGGACCATGAAAGACATCTACCACCTAGATGGTTGAGGAGTTCCTGCAAGCCTATTCTAGTAGAGACTATAAGGTCATTAGCAAATGCCTATCATGGTGGCACTACTGCAGAACTGTTGTTATTATTATTATACGGGCACCTCCATAGCATCTGAAGACTCATTCGGGGAGACCCAAACTATCCACGCAATCTATTATACCTCTCCTTGAACCCATTAACAGATAAAGCACTCATAACTGACACTGGCAACCCATTCCACTCATTCACAATTCCTCAAGCAAAAAATCTAGCCTTCACATCCCTACTAACCATAATTCCACAGTTCTGGTCCCTCCAGTCAAGTGCTGAAACATTTCTCCTGTGTCAATCCTATGAAAGCCTTTAAGCAACTTCAATGTTTCTATCAGATGTTGCTAAGACTGATTGTGCACAAGGAATTATAGAGTCAATGTCTAGCAATGCAAAGGACTGTAGCGAATGTAAACAAAATTTGACAAATGGAGTAACTGTTAGTGCATCTCTTTTTTCTCGTCCACCAGTACTCAAGGATACGGTGTTTAGAAACAACGTTAAATGCTATGTTTGTTTAATGTATACCTCAGGCTTTCAGAAAAACATGTGTATGAAGTTAAGGAGTATTTATGTATGTGGGAAATGTAAACTAATTGAAGAAATAATATGTGAAAACATAAGCCAGAATGTGCATGAAAATGTGAATGATTCGGTGATGAGTGAAGAACCGAAGTGCAGTAATAAGATTTTAGGGAAATTTAGGGCACTCTGGAGCTCACTGCAGATGGCACAGAGGGAGATTGGGGTGTTGGATAAGAGAATGGAAAGGATGAAATTGGTATAGAGATGGATGGACAGAGAAAGGTTAAGGTGATGGGTAAGGTTAAGAAAATAATAATAGGGGATTCAATGATTCGTAGAATAAAAACCGGAGATGTCTTTAAAGAATGTTGGCCGGGAGGTACGGTAGAGTGTGTAACTAGAGCTGTAAAGAGAAGTGATGTGTAGATGAAATGATTTTAATAGTTGGGACGAATGATTTGGGAAACAGCATAAATAATGTGGCAAGTGATTTAAGGGAGATGTTAAAGATTGCTAGGTTTAAGAGTGTTAGGATGTCAGTGTGCTGCCCAGACATGATAGTCAAGAAATGAGAAGGAGGGCATTGATGATGAATGAAATGAAATGTTAGCTAGGATGTGTTGGAAAAAAGGGGTGGGATATGTGGATATATGGGAAGAGTTTTATGGGAGAAAAGAATTATATGCCAAAGATGGTCTGCATTTGAATAAGTATGGGAGTAAACTTTTACAGAAGTTACTGTTTAATGAACGTATGGGGTAGACCAGGGAAATGAGAGTTATTAGAAGGGGGAGGGTGCGAGGACGGTTGTCAGAAATAATGGCAGGAAAGTAGAGTTAGCTGTAAATAGTACTAAGGTCAATAATAACTGTGATATGGGGAATCATTGCACTCAGAATTTTAACGGTATTCAGAGTGGGCTAATTCGTACACCGTGTGATTATGGGAAGAAAGAAGTATTGCAGTTTATGTATACTAATGCCTGAAGTATTCGGAATAAGTGTGGTGCATTTTTGTCATTACTTAGTTCTACTTGGCCAAAAATTATAGGAATTAGTGAGACTTGGTTAACTAAGACTGATTTAGTCATAGGGCTTGAATATGAGGGATATAGTATCTTCAGAAAGGATAGAGAGTACAGAATGGGGGGGGAGGAGTTTTACTAATGATAGACAAAGTGTTAATGCCAAAAATGATAGAAGTGCTTCAAGGTGACAGACATGTCGAGGGTAGTTCATTTGAGGCTATTTGGTGTAAGATAGAAATCAACAGGATGAAATATGTTGGTTGCTGCTATAATCCAAGGGATATAAGGAAGAATGTAGATGGTATGCATTGGCAAATTCGTAAGATGAGTGGAGGATGTGTAATTATTATGGGCGATTTTAACTATGGGGACACAGATTGGGAGAAGGAATGGTCTCAAGGAACAAAGGAATTGGAGTTTATACAATTGTTAAAAGATAACTACCTGAGACAGCATGTAATGGAAGGAACAAGAGATTTGAGAGTGTTAGATCTGGTCATATCAGTAAGTAATTTAGATACACTGTCTCCACTTGGGGAAAGTGATCGTGTGGTCTTGACTTGGGAGACCGTATTATATGCTGAATATTCTGTTAAGAAGGGTTATATGTGGAATTACAAGGCTGGTGATTATGACAAGCTGAGAAGTCAGCTTTCAAAAGTACTATGGCATGAGAATTTAAAGGGGAGAGATGTTGATGGTGCATGGGAGATTATCAAGGAGTATTTAATGAAAGCTGTATCTGACTGTATTCCCAGTGTCAGGAGGAGGAATCAGGTAGGAGTAAGATGAACGAATAATATTATTAAGCGAGAGTTGCAGATAAAGAGAAAGTTGTGGTATAAGTATAAAGAAAAAAGGTGATGAGCATTCCCATGAGCAGTTACAAGATACGGGCAAGAAGGGTAACCTGCATGGTAAGGAAGGCCAAAGCTAATTATGAGAGGAAGCTAGCTGATGAGTCCAAAAAAAATTCCTAAGGAGTTCTTTCCTTATGTGGCAAGTAAAAGGAGGAATAACTTTGGAAGGATGACTTTAAAAAGTGTTGATGATAAGGAAATTACAGAAGCTAATCAAATAGTTGAGTTGCTTAGTGATCATTTTGGATAAGTGTACCATCTTGATTGTGATATTGCAGTGCCGCATGTGTCATTGACTGATGAGAGTCTAGTGATAGAAGAATTTGAGGTGCTTAGAATATTACAGAAACTTAATGCTAACACTGCCATTGGGTTAGATGGCATATCAGCCCATGTTTTAAGGGAATGCGCAAGAGAATTAGCACCTCCTCTAACTTGGCTCTTTAATTTAAGCCTCAGTTCTGGTAAAGTCCCAATTGAGCAGAAAGAGGGGGGAAATTATTCCACTACATAAGGGGGGCTCCAGGACTGAGGTAGCAAATTATAGACCAATCACTGTATCGGGAGTGGTGGTTAAGGTTCTGGAGAAATTGATAAAAATTAGAATTCAGGACTGGGTGGACAGCAATATGATACTTTTAAGTTTAAGGGAGATGGTAAATCCCGTATTATTCTACAGCCAGGTACGAAACTCAGATCAAAATCCTAGAGTTTCATGCTGAAAAAACTATCGGCGAGCCCAAGTGTAAGTAATCACTTGGGGTAGTACAACACCAGGGCAACTCGGAGCAAAAACTTAAACTTAGGTCGCCGGTAAAATAGCCTTTTGGCTTGTTATAGTAGTAATAACAATATATAAGTTTAGCAATTTGTTAGTAGAGGTATATGTAAGTTGGGTTCACTTAAAACCTTGATATTCCAGGTTTACCTACTCACTGATGAGACCTCAAAAAGGGTTGAAACCGGTCTGGGTAGTGACCTCTTCTCATAATGTGAAACAGTAATACATCTCCTAGGAGCTGCATTTTACATTATGAGAGAATATTAAGGATAGTGACGGATCTTGCTCCACCTTTGCTCTGAGTTGCCCTGGTGTTGCACTACCCAAGTGATTACTTACACTTGGGCTCACCGATAGTTTTTATTATTATTATTATTATTATTCAGGCCTCCAAGGAGTCAAAAGACTCATCGAGGGAGGTCCTTTCTAAGACATAAAGTCTGTCAAGACTCATCGAGAGGAGGTCCCCCCCCTGAGAAACACAAAGTTTATCATACCACTCCTTAAACCCACTGACCGTTCTCGCTCCCACCACTCCATCAGGCAATGCATTCCACGGCTCAACCACCCTCCACACAAAGAAACCACTCCTTACCCTCTTGCTCACAGTTTCCTTTTGTAACTTCCAGGGATGGAAGTTACGAAAGGAAACTTCCCGCTGATCAACCAAGCGAAAGAACTCCCCAGTGTCAACCCTGTAACCACCTCTCAACAGTTTAAAAGTCTCAATCATATCACCTCTCCTTCTTCTATCCACCAAACTCTGCAGTCCACATTCTCTCAGCCGATCCTCATAACTATCCTTGTACAGTCCTGAAACCATCTTTGTCATCCGTCTTTGTATACTTTCCACAGTTAATTTATCCCCTTCAAATCCTGGGGACCAAATCTGAGAACAATAGTCCAAGTGTGGTCTGATCAGAGACTTATACAACGGAATGATAACCCTCTTATCTCTGCAGGTCAGTGTCCTTCTCATAATAGCAGCAATCCTCTGTGTTACCTTCACCACCTTTGCAATATGTCCCCTAAACTTCAGGTTTCTATCAATCATCAACCCCAGATCTCTTGTCTCCCCTACTTCCTCCAGTATAACTCCTCCCATAGAGTATGCAGCATCCCATCGATGTTTCCCAAACCTCAAGACCTTACATTTTGCTGCATTAAACTGACACCCCCATTCATTTGCTCATCTATCTAGCTTATTTAAATCCTCTTGCAGGGCTACCACATCTGCACTATTACTAATAATCCTTCCAAGCTTCGCATCATCCGCAAACAACTGAATATCCCCCTACAATCCACTGGCTAAGTCATTGATATAAAGGTTAAACAATATAGGTCCTAGTACTGATCCCTGTGGGACCCCACTTGTAACCCTCTGCCTCCTGGAAACTGCTCCACCATACACAACTCTCTGATACCTATCAGACAGCCAATCCTGAATCCAGTTGACCAATCTGACATCCAGACCCATGTGCTGCAACTTAAATATCAGCTTATCATGTGGCACCCTGTCAAATGCCTTCGCCAAGTCTAAGAAAATTGCAGTATATGCCTTTCCCTCATCTAATGCTCTTGTAACTTTATTATAAAAGGCTAGCATATTGCTAAAACAAGAGAGTCCTTTCACAAATCCATGTTGATTCTCACAGATAACATTACCCTCATCTGCCCAATGCTGTACACGGTCCCTCACTACTTTCTAAAAGATCTTAACAACTACTGATGACACACAGACTGGCCTATAATTAGACACTTCCAGTCTGTTACCACCCTTATGCAATGGCACTATCTTACCTTCCTTCCATTCCCTGGGCACCTTTGCCAAAGCCAGACTTTCATTGAAAAGCCACGTTAAAGGTATTGTCAATTCCCTAGCACATTCTCTCAAAACTCGTGGCGAAATACCATCCAGTCCCACAGCTTTACTGACATCCAGAGTACTCAGTATCTGAAACACACTCTCCTCCTGTACCTCCAGACCTCGTACCAGTCCTATCCCTCTAGCATTAAAACTGACTCCTCTAGGATGAAATACTCCAATAAAGTGTTCATTGAACAATTCCACTATGTCCTCTGCATCAGTCACTCTGTTCCCATTTTTATCCCACAATATCATTCTTCCACAGTCATTTCTCTTCCTACTGGCCACATAGCTAAAAAATTCCCTAGGATTTTCTTTGGATCTTAGGGCCAATCTCCTTTCATATTCCAGTTTCGCTTTCCTTACCACACGAGTCACTCTTCTGGCCTGTGTCTTATATTCCTCATGCATCTCTTCACCTGTCTCCTTATATCTCTTCCATAGCCTCTTTTTCGCATGCAATTCCTGTTTAATATTGTTTGTCATCCACTTTACTCCAAATTGCACCCTCTTCTTCACTCGTGGTATACAACTTACCATTGCTGATAACAAATATTCTTTCACAATTTCCCACGCACTGGTGATATCCCGGCCTTCCAATTCCTCCCTCCATGAAACTTCCCGAAGTTGACGTCTAAGACTATTATAATCACCTGCCTTATAATTCCACATAAGTTCCCGTCTCTTTGATACCCCTGCATGTCTATTCATTTTCCAAGTCAAAACCATATGGTCACTCTCTCCAACTGGTGGGAGAGACGTCAACTCAGTTATTATCAACTCTTCTGATGCTATAACCAAATCCAAAATTTTTGAACCTCTTGTTCCTTCTGTTACATGTTGCCTAAGACATTTGTCCCTCAAGAATTCTAGAAATTCCATTCCCCTATTGTTACATGCATCTTCCTCTCTCCAATTTATACTACTGAAGTTAAAATCTCCCATAACAATCATTCTTCTTGCACTTGCCAAACTTAGCTGTCTAAACATCTCCTGGTCCCCATCCTCTGTGCTCCTGGGTCTGTAGCAACACCCCACTAAATATCCTGTCTTGCCTACCTCTACCTCACACCATACGCTCTCAAAATCATTTGTCTCACTACCTTCCAAATTCTCCACTCTTAGAGGACATAGGTCATCACTTATCATAAGCAGCACCCCACCACCACGCTTTCCCCTCAAAAAATTCTGCTGCCCGCCCCCAAGACCAGCTAACTTGGCTATGTCTGAGAATGATCCTTAAGCTCTTCACGTCGCGACGGGAATCGAACCCAGGACACTCCTTCCCCAGGCATATGGTTGCGAAGCGCACAGCCACTCGACTAACCGCGCGGACAAAAATTTCCTCTAGTCACCGACTAGACTCGAAACCAAGACTTCCTTTGTGCGGCCTAGCGCGGTGGTGTGCAAACGCCACATCCACTGAGCTACTCCACTGATCTTTTTCGGCATGAAACTCTAGGATTTCGATCCGAGTTTCGTACCCGGCTGTAGAATAATACGGGATTTACCATCTCTCTTAAACTTAACTTATGTCGCCGGTAAAATAGCCTTTTGGCTTGTTATAGTAGTAATATGATACTTTATAAGGGGCAACATGGTTTTTTTGAAGGGTAGCTCTTAGCAATTTGCTTGCTTTCTATAATGAAGTAACAATGGAGTTGGATAAAGGAAATCCTTTTTCAGTGATACTGCTGGACTTTGCAAAGGCATTTGACAAGATTCCACATAGAACTCTGTTGTATAAATTGGATCAAATGGGTATGGATCTGAGGCTAGTGATTTGGATAAGGGGGTGGCTAGTGGATAGATATCAAAGAGTGGTTTATTGTGGAGCGGAGTCCAGTAGAAGGCAGGTAACTAGAGGTGTGCCTCAGGGCTTAGTGCTTGGTCCTCTATTATTTAATTTGTACATCAATGATATTGGGAATACTTTGAAAGGAGATATCCACTTGTTTGCTGATGATGCAAAACTGGGAAGAGCGATAGTTAATTCAGATGATGTGGATATCTTGCAGGATGACTTAAATAGTCTGACAGTTTTGGCTAAACTAAATGGCTGCCAATTTAATGTGGCCAAGTGTAAGGTGATGCATTCAGAAGGATGAGATCACATGCTGTTTACTATATTAATGGAACTGAACTGCAAGAACTTGATGAGGCTAGGGACTTGGGAGTTATTGTGGACAGAGAACTTAAGTTTCGAGGGCATATTGCAAAGGTTGCCAGAACTTCTCATCAGATTATATGATTATTGAAGAACACACTGACGAGCAGGGATAATGAAGTGATTGTCCCACTTTATAAGGCATTAATAAGACCTCATTTGGATTATTGTGCACAGATCTGGTCACCTGGATTTCTTGGTGATGTGGAAATGATGGAGAGGATTCAGAGGTGGGTTACGAAAATTGTTGCAGGCGGCCTGTGGGATGTCTCCTACGAGGATAGATTGAAGGTCTGTGAGCTTCAAAAACTAGTTGATAGATGTAGGAGAGGAGATATGATAGAGGCATATAAATTATTAAAAGGGTTTTATAGGATTGATACTGATAACTTTTTTAAGACCAGTGCAGGAAGGGAGAGAACGAGGGGGGTCATCCCTGGAGATTGTGTAAGAGTGTGGTTAACAAGGTGTTAGGAGATTTTTTGCTTGGAGGGTTGTAAATGGGTGGAATGTGTTGCTAGAGGTGGTTGTGAATGCTTCATCTGTGAAAGTTTAAGGGGAAGTATGGCAGGTATTGTGTGAATAACGGTTAATATGTCAATGTTGGGTCTCCCACGATAAGTCTTTTGATTCCCACCTTATATAATAACAATAATAATAATATCCCCTCTTTTTCTCCTCTTAACCACCTTCTGCAATCCATACATCTTCAATCTATCTTCACAGGGAACATTCCACAGATAACCACTCACCATCTTGGTCACTCACCTCTGAATCTTTTCCACCACTGCCTCATCCCCAAGAAACTCAGGGGACCAGATTTGAACACAGTAATCCAGATATGGACATATCAAGGCATTATAAAGAGGAATAACAACTTCCTTATCTCTATTTGTTAATGTGTTCTTCACAGTGGCATAGCTAGAGCTTTTGTCACCTAGGGCGGTCCCAGAGTTTGTTGCCCCTCTCAATACACCAAAAATACTACAAAAAGTCAAGACGACGTATAGGGAAATAAATTAAAACACTATATTTTTGAAGTAAAACTTTAATTTCAACATTCTAAAATGTTATTTTTCTTGCTTTTCTGTTAGCAAAATCGTCGATGACATTGGTGAAGTCTATTTCATAGTAATTTTCAGTAAGGAAATACCGTGAGTAGACATATTACTAACTATTATAATAACGGAATTAACTCACGAAAATTATTCTTTATTCGTAGAATTTTCACCTGAGTATCACAGGCATCATCAGTACAGGTACAAGGCTAATTAAACAATAACTGTTATATTCACAAAGTGCCACCTAAGTAGCTAAGGTTAAATTTCCTAAATTTATTTAATTATTATTATTATTATTTATTTTATTTATTTTTAATAATTTAAATTTAATTATTTAGTTATTTAATTATTAAATAATAATTATTTAATTATAATAATTAAAAAATAACAAAATAAAATAATTTTTAGTTTTTTATTTATTTTATAAATATATATATGTGTATACAATTATATGTTAGTACTTTATAAAGCAGCAAATCTTTCCTATCTCCCAAGGGGGAAACACGTAGACCATCAGATCTGTTTAGGTTAGGGGAGTTGAAGTAATGTTTTACATGTTTCTTTGTATAGCCATTCCATTAGGAACCGGCTTTTGTGAATGACTTTTGTCTTGTTCCACTTAACTCTATGTCTGGTGTTGATGGCATGTTCTGCAATTCCAGACTGTTCGGGTTCAAGGTACTGGATGTATGACTGGTGTTCTTCTAACTGGACCTGAGCAGATCTTCCTGTTTGTCTGAAATATGATAATTCACACGAGCAGGGAATCTGGTAGACGCCTGGATAGCTGAGATGTGGGAGCTTGTCCTTTGGAGACATTAGGAATGTGGAGATTTTTCTGATGGGTCGAAAAGCCACACAGATATTTAGTGGTTTTAGCACCTTAGCTATGCGTTCACTAACCCCATGTAAACAGGGGGATAGTTATGTGTAGGTTCACGTATACCTATCCCCTATGTATTTGAATTCTTATTTGAATTTACTACGGTGTATTATCGTGGCTTTCTTCCACCGTATTCTATGGCGGTATCCAGCGCATGGTCTGCAAGACCAGAGTGGCTGTATTGGTGAAACCGGATATAGTCCTTGTGTTCTGAAATTCTGATATTAGCTGTCCTGCCTGTTTGACCAAAGTAGGAAAGCTTACAGCTGCAAGGGACCTGGTATACACCATGTAGGTCTAGAGGGGGGGGTCTTTAGTAGTGCAGATAAGGGATGCCAATTTTTTATATGGTCTATAACAAGAAGTTAAGTCATGTTTTTTTAGGATTTTTGTAATTTTTTTCTGAGGTGCCTCAGATATAGTGGTGATGGATTTAGCGTAATCCTTGTTGTAAGGGGGAGGGGGGGGGGTTGTGGTTTATTGGTTTCAATATTTTTGTGATTTTTTGGGGGGGTAGTCATTGGCTGAGAAAGTGTTGAGAATGTTGTGGTTAGGGCATTGTCATTTGAACAAATAAGTTTAGCCCTGTTGTGTAGTGTCTTACACAACAGGGCTAAACTTATCTGTTCAAATGACAATGCCCTAACCACAGAACTAAACCACATTCTCAGCACTTTCTCAGCCAATGGCTATCCCCCCCCAAAAAAAAAAATCCAAAAAATATTGAAACCAACATTGCCCGCTAGGGGGCACCATCAGGACTTTTAGGAGAAAGAATAGCTTCCTGCTTCGTCCTCATTTACTGTTTGTTGTGCTTGCATGCATGTGTCTTGTTTTTAAGTTCCTGTGAAAATGGCAACGTGACGTTGCCAAAATATTGGAAGTGTATTAAAATTTATTTTAATGTATATCCTAGTATAAATTGTAATTTCCTTAAGCTATTTAGTAAAAATGCATAACCAACGTCTAAGCCTTTCCACAAGAAGTAATCTCATGGGCTACTTTAGCAATATTTCCTCTAAACATTACTGTCTACACTACCCCTAAATCTCTAGGAAATTTCATCTATTTCCTGGAGTACAGTGCCCATCAAGGTGATACACGCTTTGTAATCCATTTGTTCCAAAATGCATAACTTTACATTTTTCCACATTCATCTGATAGCCATTATCTTTTGCGCATACTAACAGCCTATTTAAATCGTCCTGCAAGCTCTTCGCCTAAATTAACTATTACTCTACCTAATTTTGCATCGTCAGCAAGCAACTGAATATTTCTTTTCAGGTTATTTCCTATATCTTTTATGTACAAATTAAGCAACAATGGTCTCAGCATTTAACTTAAGCCACACTAGATTCTTCCCCTCCATGTGCTATTTTTTGATATTTGGATATCTGTCCAGCAGCCACCCTCTTATCCACATAATCAATGTCATATTCATACTAATTTGCATAGCAGATTTTCATGTGGTATTCTGTTAAATGCCTTTGCAAAATCCAGCAGAATCATCATGTAGCCATTTCTCTTATCCAACTCTGTTGCTACTCTATTATAAAAAGACAGTAAATTACTAAAGCATGATCAACCCTTCAACAAAGCCATGTTGCCCCCTCATACAGTATCATATTTTTATCCACCAATTATTGAATTCTCTTTTAGACAAATTTTCCAGTACTTTTACACCATGCATGAGATACTGACTGTTTATAATTTGCTACTGCAATCTTAGAGCTTCCCTTATGCAAGGGAATTGTTTTGGCCTCTTTCTACTCCCTTGGAACTCTACCAGAGCTGAGACTTAAAGAGCGTAGTCAGAGACACTGCAGGTTCACTTGCACATTCTCACAAAACCCTAGCTGATATCCCATCTAATCCCACAGCTGTATTTTCAGTGAGATTCTACAATATTCGAACCTCCAATTCATCCATCTCTGTTCATGCATTAGTGTCTGTCACATATGTTAAAGCAGTAACCTCACCAGGATGATATATCCTGCAAAGTGTTCACCTATTATTATTATTATTATTATTATTCAGGCCTCCATGGAGTCAAAAGACTCATCATGGGAGGTCCTTCCTAAGAAACACAAAGTCTATCAAGACTCATCGAGGGGGAGTTCCCCCCCCTAAGAAACAAAGTCTATCATACTACTCCATAAACTCATTGATCGCTCTCACCACTCCATCAGGCAATGCATTCTGTGGTTCAACCACCCTCCATGCAAAGAAACCACTCCTCACCCTCTTGCTCACAGTTTTCTTTCGTAACTTCCAGGGATGGCCTCTTGTCATCACTCCTTCCCGCTATTCAACCAAGCGAAAGAACTCCCCAGTGTCAACCCTGTAACCACCTCTCAACAGTTTAAAAGTCTTAATCATATCACCTCTCCTTCTATCCACCAAACTCTGCAGTCCACATTCCCTTAGCCGATCCTCATAACTATCATTGCACAGTCATGAAACCATCTTTGTTATCTGCCTTTATACCCTTTCCACAGTTAATTTATCCCCTTCAAATCCTGGGGACCAAATCTGAGAACAATAGTCGAACTGTCATCTGATCAGGGTCTTATACAACGGAATGATAACTGTTTTATCTCTGCAGGTCAGTGTCCTTCTCATTATTGCAGCAATCCTTTCTGTTACCTTCACCACCTTTGCAATATGTCCCCTAAATTTCAGGTTTCCATCAATCATCAACACCAGATCTCTTTTCTCTCAAACTTCCTCCAGTACAACTCCTCCAATGGAATATGAAGTGATCCATCGATGTGTCCCAAACCTCAAGACCTTACATTTTGTTGCATTAAACCGATACTCCCCCCATTCATTTGCCCATCTATCTAGCTTATTCAAATCCTCTTGTAGAGCTGCCGCATCTGCACTATTACTAATAATCCTTCCCAGCTTCGCGTCATCTGCAAACAACTGAATATCCCCTTGCATTCCACTGACAATGTCATTGATATAAAGGTTAAACAATATAGGTCCCAGTACTGAGCCCTGTTGGACCCACTTGTAACCCTCAGCTTCCTTGAAACTGCCCTACCATACACAACTCTGATACCTATCGGACAGCCAATCCTGAATCCAGTTGACCAACCTGACATCCAGACCCATGTGCTGCAACTTAAATATCAGCTTATCATGTGGTACCTTGTCAAATACCTTCGCTAAATCTAAGAAAATGGCAGTATATGCCTTTCCCTCATCTAATGTTCTTGTAATTTTATCATAAAAGGCTGGCATATTGCTAAAACAAGAGTGCTCCTTCACAAATCCATGTTGACTCTCACAGATAACATTACCCTCATCTGCCCAATGCTGTACACGGTCCTTCACCAACTTTCTCCAAGATCTTACTAACTACTGATGACACACAAACTGGTCTATAATTAGACACTTCCAGTCTGCTACCATCCTTATGCAATGGCACTATCTTACCTTCCTTCCATTCTATGGGCACCTTTCCCGCAGTCAGACTTTCATTGAAAAGCCAGGTCAAAGGC
Organism: Typopeltis vanoorti; assembly: GCF_054136105.1. Lineage (NCBI taxonomy): Eukaryota > Metazoa > Arthropoda > Arachnida > Uropygi > Thelyphonidae > Typopeltis > Typopeltis vanoorti. The sequence goes on from NC_143552.1 coordinate 47,598,574, forward strand.
ACCCTAGCACATTCTCTCAAAACTCGTGGTGAAATACCACCCAGTCCCACAGCTTTACTGACATCCAGAGTACTCAGTATTTGGAACACACTCTCCTCCTGCACCTCTAAACCGCGAACCTGCCCTATCCCTCTAGTATTAAAACTGACTCCTTCAGGATGAAATACTCCAATAAAGTGTTCATTGAACAATTTTACTATGTCCTCTGCATCAGTCACTCTATTCCCATTTTTATCCCACAATATCATTCTTCCATAGTCATTTCTCCTCCTACTGGCCATTATCTAAAAAATTCCCTAGGATTTTCTTTGGATCTTAGGGATAATCTCCTCTCATATTCCAGTTTCGTCTTCCTTACCATACTAATTACTCTTCTGGCCTGTGTCTTATACTCTTCTTGCATCTTCTCTTCACCTGTCTCCTTATATCTCTTCCACAGCCTCTTTTTCGCATGCAATTCATGCGAAAAAGAGGCTGTGTTTAATATTGTTTGTCATCCACTTTACTCCAAATTATGCCCTCTTGTTCACTCGTGGTATACAACTTACCATTGCTGCTAACAAATATTCTTTCATAATTTCCCATGCACTAATGATATCCCGGCCTTCCAATTCCTCCCTCCATGAAACTTACCCAAGTTGACGTCTTAGGCTATTAGAATCACCTACCTTATAATTCCACATACGTTCCCGTCTCTTTGATACTCCTGCATGTCTATTCATTTTCCAAGTCAAAACCATATGGTCACTCTCTCCAACTGGTGGGAGAGATGTCATCTCAGTTATTATCAACTCTTCTGATGCTATAACCAAATCCAAACTCTTGTTTCCTCTGTTACATGTTGCCTAAGACATTTGTCCCTCAAGAATTCTAGAAATTCCATTCCCTTATTGCTACATGCATCTTCCTCTCCCCAGTTTATATTACTGTAGTCAAAATCTCCCATAACAATCATTCTTCTTGCACTTGCCAAACTCAATTGTCTAAACATTTCCTGGTCCCCACCCTCTGTACTCCTGGGTCTGTAGCAACACCCCACTAAATATCCTGTCTTGCCCACCTCTACCTCACACCATATGCTTTCAAAATCATTAGTGTCACTGCCTTCCAAAGTCTCCACTCTTAGAGGACATAGGTCGTCACTTATCATAAGCAGTACTCCACCACCATGCTTTCCCTTCCTATACTGCCAAAAAATGCTGTACCCAGTGACTTCTATTCCTGTTATCATATCCTGTTCTGTCAACCACATCTCAGTGATCTCAATAAATTTTGGTCAGGTTGATGCTATCTGCGCCACCAATTCCTCTCCCTTATTGCGGATACTCCTGGCATTAGTATATAGCATATAAATGCCATTGTTTCTATACCCAGCATTATCCCCTCTAGACTCCACTGGGCTCAGTGTTACCTGATGTCATCCCCCTTCTCCCAAGTACCCATTCCCAGAAGAGGCCACCCCTGCTATCATCCTCCCTGGGTCACACTGACTCGTTCAGAACAGCAATCTCTCCAGATGCCTTCCTCATTCAAATGTAAGTGGTCTCTTGCATACAAATCCTCTCTGTCCTCAAACGCACTCCAAGTATCCACATATTGCAGTCCTATGTTGTCACACATTCTAGCTATTATATCATTCAATATTACCGCTCTTCTGCTCAGTTCGTCATTATCATACCTAGGAAACACACACACACACACGCTATCTTTCCTCTCTGTGTCTTCTTTCGTACCACCCCAAGCAAGAATCTCATATCTCTTGCTGCCCTATTTACATCACCACTCAAGTCATTTGTTCCCACCATCAATCATCTCATCCACCCTTTCACCTCTCTTAACTGCCAAAGCCACCCTTTCAATCGTTCCTCCTGGCAAACACTCCTCATGCATCCTATCTTGAACACCATGGATCATTGAGTCCCCATACATTATACCTCTTACCATTTCCTCTCTCCTATTGTTTCCATTTTCTCCTCTTCTTTCATGCCCATACCTCTCTCTTATTCCCTCTCTCCTACTGTTTCCATTTTCTCCTCTTCTAGCACTGCCATACCTCTCTCTCTCTCATTCCATCTCTCCTAGTGTTTCCATTCTCTCCTCCTCTAGCACTCCCCCCATGCCTCTCTCTCTCTCTCATTCAGTCTCTCTTACTGTTTCCATTCTCTCCTCTTCTAGCATTCCCATACCTCTCTCTCATTCTGTCTCTCCTACTGTTTCCATTCTCTCCTCTTCTAGCATTCCCATACCTCTCTCTCATTCTGTCTCTCCTACTGTTTCCATTCTCTCCTCTTCTAGCATTCCCATACCTCTCTCTCATTCCATCTCTCCTACTGTTTCCATTCTATCCTCCTCTAGCACTCCCATGCCTTTCTCTCATTTCGTCTCTCCTACTGTTCCCATTCTCTCCTCTTCTAGCATTCCCATACCTCTCTCTCATTCCGTCTCTCCTACTGTTCCCATTCTCTCCTCTTCTAGCATTCCCATACCTCTCTCTCATTCCCTCTCTCCTACTGTTCCCATTCTCTCCTCTTCTAGCATTCCCATACCTCTCTCTCATTCCCTCTCTCCTACTGTTCCCATTCTCTCCTCTTCTAGCATTCCCATACCTCTCTCTCATTTCCTCTCTTACACTGTTCCCATTCTCTCCTTTTCTAGCACTCCCATACCTCTCTCTCCATACCTAGTAACTTGACTATTTTATGTGCTTCTGTCACCTCATGACCATTATCACTCATTAAGGTTAATCTTCCATAGTCATTCTTCCTCTTACTTGCCCCATAATGAAAGAATTCTTTGGGATTTCCATTGGCCTATTTGGCTAGATTCTTCTCATAATCTGATTTTGCCTTCCTTTTCATGCTGGTCAACTTTCTTCCCTGAGCCTTGTACTGTGCATGAGTTTGCTGGTCATCTTTCTTCCCTGAACCTTGTACTGTGCATGAGTTTGCTGGTCATCTTTCTCTTTACATACCCTCCATGGCATTTTCTTCTTTTGCGGCTCATGCTTAATGATATTACTTATCCATCTAATGCCTACCTGATTAATCCTCCTTACCATAGGTATACAATTTAATATTGCTTCCTCTAGATGACCCTTAACTATCTCCCATTCACTACTAAACATCCTTACTCTGTAGTGTTTTATGCCATAGCTCAGATTTAAGCTTCTTCCTAAGCTTTTCATAATCCTTGTAGTTATACATATACTCCTTCTTGAGAGAATATTCCTCATGCTGTACAATCTCCCAAGTCAAGACCGCATGGTCACTTTCACTAATTGGAGGCAATGTGGTCACCTTCGATATCGATAGCTCTTCTCAACCTATGAGCTACTCCAATACCCATACCCCCTAGTTTCCTCCAAATGCTGCCTCAACTAATTATCTCCAAGTAGGTGTATAAATTCCATTTCCTTACTGCCATATGATCTTTCTTTCTTCTAGTCTATATCTCCATAGTTGAAGTCACCCATAATAATCACTCAACCTGTACTCATTGTACTAATTTGCCGATACATGTATTTCAGATCATCCATGGAATTCCCTGGTCTATAGCAACAACCAACCATATATTTTACAGTAAGGTTGGCTAGCACTGGAGACCCATTGTCTCCGGTGCTAGCCAACGTTTTTCTGAAAGATTTTGAGGGAAAGGCCATTTTCTCAGCGACACTGACACCCAAAATCTGGCTACATTACATGGACGACATTTTCCTAATTTGGGAGCACAGCCCAGAAAACTTAAACCTTTCTAGGTCATTTAACATTTTTCATCAAAATATAAACTTCGCTTTTGAACCAGAAGTTAATGGTGTTTTAGCTTTTCTAGATATAAAACTTACTAGAACAACAGATGGTCTCAAGATTTCTATCTTTAGAAAGCCAACACACATGCCGATAGATACCTACATGCTTCGTCTCACCACTATCCCCCCCCCCAGAAATTAAGAATTATTACCACACTAGCTCATCGGGCAAGATCCTTGTTGTCAGAAGAAGAGGAACTTCAACAAGAACTTAGTTACCTCAAAAGGACTTTGTTAAATAACGGTTACTCTCCTAAAAATATCTATAATCGTCTTAGTGTACGTAATCAACATAGTAATAAAGATAACTCAAACCCAACAGCCTACATCTTCTTACTGTATATAAGTTCTCTTTCTCCTAAACTAGCAAAAATCCTGAAGAAATTTAATGTTAAAACATATTTCTCCATCTTTCCAAAACTCCGATCTTACCTCCGTCAACCTAAAGTAAAATACAACCTTCTTCAGTTCCCAGGAATATGCAAAATCATTTGCAGTTGCAAATGATTTTATGCAAACCATATTATGGCCAGACAGAAAAGTCCATCTCTCTCTGCCTAGAAGAACATCAACGTGACATTTCTTATAACAGAGTTCGTGCTAGTGCCCTATCTAGCCATTTTATTCTCAGCCAATACCAATGTTGAAGGACGCAACATCAAATAGACTGGAACTTAACTTCAAATATTCATAAATGCTCCGATGAATTAGAAAGACGTATCTTGGAATCCAAAGAAATAGCTCTCGACCCTGCCCATCTAAACAGCAATCTCAGTTACAGCCTGCCCGATTCACATAGCGCTGTAATCCAGTTTTGGAGCACTCGTGATATCATTCATACTCACAGTGCTTCGCACCTTAACTAACGCTCGGACTAAATTTCAAACACAACTACTACTTGTTCTAAACTCTGTTTTGTCTAAAGTACAATATATTTTTAAGATGTTGTTTTCTCCATGGTACTGTATTCACCTGACGAAGTTGTCATTTCCGATGAAACTAGTAGTGAAACCTTATTAAATCTCTTGTATTTTTTCTTGGTGTTTAAGTCGGTTAATAATTATAAACATGTCATTTAACCGAGTCAATTAATCTGTAAATAAACGCACACAGGATGGCCATAATTAAAAAAGTGTTCAGAGCCCTGTGGCGAAAAAATGCATTGGGAGAAATTCAACTAAACTTGATGTAAGTACACTCTGGAACTTGGGAAGGAGTTGATTTAAGTAGATAAAAAAAATAGTACAAAATTATGCCACCAAGGGACATTAGCGCTATAAGAGCATGGTTTGGGATTATTTAAATAATAACTAGAAGAGACACAACAAATCAATTTTCATGTTCATATAACCAATGGCGCACTCAGGATTTAATCTTGGAGGGGGCCGAACACTCAGGATTTAATCTTGGGGAGGGGGGGAGAGTTGAGTAGATGATTTGAGAATACACACTATGCATCGCATATGACCTATGACTGAGCATCTGCAATGATTGCTAATTTCTAAGTAGTATAGAAATAGAAGACACGACGCAACATAAATAAAAAAAATGAATTTTAATTAGGAAAAGATTTTTGGAAAATTTTCTAGTGTTTTTTTCCTTTTTCTTGAGTGGCGCACCCAGGGAGGGGGGTCAAGGGGCACTCCCCCCCAAAGGAAAATTTTCTAGTGTTTTTTTCCTTTTTCTTTTTTTTTGGGGGGGAGTGCCCCTTGACCCCCCTCCCTGGGTGCGCCACTCATATAACTTACCGATGTAGTTCAGTATGCCCTCCTTTCAGATGTTCTAAGAACTGAATTCTGTGAATGACATTTAGTACAGTGGAATGAATGCAGCCCATGAAGCATTGATTTGCCTCACATGCTGTGTTATTCTGTCTTTCATGGTTGTTAAATCAGAAACATTCCTCCCTACACCACAGGTATCAGATGAGATCAGGCAAATAATGTGGCCATGGCGTGGGAAATCATGCAGAGACGTCATGAGGAATTTTGGGCCCTATGGCCAGGAAAGAAAATTGTGCTGTTCTTAAAAAAAAAAAAAAAAAATCTCAATTTTTTCGCTTATGTAGAATTAGCGCCTATGGCCTGGGCCACATTGGCCATAGCCTCACTATGCCTCTGGAGAAATGCACAACTAATCACTCTGTATTTTGGGAAATGTTTTCGTAACATTCACTGTACTGGCAATCCAATGCAAGGTGGCGCTCATCCTGCATGAATATGATAGAGTCAAGGTACAATTGACAGAGACAGTATAAGTCACAGAGCCTGTGTAGCTCAGTAGATGTGGCATTTGCACATCACAGTGCTTGACCCCACGAAGGAAGAAAGACTTGCTTTCAAATCTAGTCAGCGACTAGAGGAAATTTTTCTAAGCCTTTTTCTGACTGGTTCCCAAGTTAGTCAATCTCTGGGACGGCCAAGCAGGTTTTTTCTCAAAACTCGGGTTTTTCGTCCCGTTAACTCAGGAAAATTAACCGTAGAACCCACATTATTTCAGATATTAAATATAGTGTTAGCGACCACGAGATGTTATTGTTGACCGCCTCTCTTCACTGCGTGCCACTTAATTAGTGATAGCCTTGGGCCAGCTATCTCTGATTGGGTACCAATGGAGATTGAACTGTCCACTCAATCTCCAAAAGTTAGATAGGGCTAAATCGACCTCGCCTACTCCATATACGGGAATAAAAAGGCATTAGCTGATTTTTTTTTTTGGTACAAGTCACTAGTTCTGTTGGGCGAAGTTCTTCGAAAATGTACGGACCGATAATAAAATGATGCAGTGAAACCACACCACACTGTGACTTTCGGTGAGTGCAAAGAAGTGTGATAGAAATGCAGCAATTGTGTGAGTTAACACTACCATTAAGATAAAAATGTGCCTCACCACTCCACAAGATCTTCCACAGCTATGCATCATCCACCTCCATTTGAGCTAAGAATGTCAGGGCAAACCATAGTCGAGTTTCCGCATCATCATGAAGCGAAGCTTGAATATGGGAGATCTTGTAGGGGAAAACCTCATCATTGGACGCAGGTTTTCCACACAGAAGAGTATGAAATGTTTAGTTGCCTTGTTATTGCCCAAACACTGCTGAACCCTTGTGCGTTATTCATTCCGTGTTCCACGACGGCAGTTGCAACTTCAATTTATTGACGAATAATCCATTTGCTGCCTGGTCTTGGCCTCACTGCTAAAGGTCCACTATTTTCAAATCGTAAAGTATTTTTTCTAAGATTTGTTACTGTCATTGGACCTTTCCTTCTACCCTTCAAACTTCGGAATTCTCGAAGGGGGCATTAACGTTGTTGATAGTAAAGCTTGACTACCAATGCACGTTCCGGTAAGATGCGATCCATGGCATTTAGTCATATCAGAATGACGCGAATTCGTTTCGGTCTTCTTTATATCCACAAACTCCACATTAGAAACTGTGAGATTATAAAAATGTCAAGCGATTCTAGGGCTAATTGTCCGCTGGTGGCCGAATTTTGTACTTTTTTCCCCCCTGTAAATCCAAACCCCATGTTCCAGAGTGTACTTGCACCAAGTTTGGTTGAATTTCGTCCAATACATTTTTAGCTACAGGGCTCTGAACACCTCTTTAATTATGGCCACCCTTTGTGTGTGTATTATATATAAATATCAGTACCATCGATAGGGTGTAGCATAGAGGCAGCCTTCCTCACGGCGCGGCTTAATAAGGGTGCTCGTTCAGCCATATTGCGGTAGGCGCCGACGCTACGCTAACAATTCCTGTTAGCATAGCAAGTGTGGAAAGAAGTTTTTCCAAGCTTAAACTGATGAAAAATTATCTGCGAACAGCAATGACACAAGAAGGATTGGTTGGTCTAGCAACTATATCGATAGAGGTGGACATAGCTTATAATTTAAATTTAGAAGAGCTTATAAACAGTTTAATTAATATTATTATGTAATCGTTTTGCATTGATGTTTCTCTTGTAATAAAAAGAAAATGGCAATTGGAGATTTTCTTATATTTTTGTCTTATAATCCATCAGGGGCGATATTTAATCGTTTTCCTCAGGGCGCAATCTAATCTAGCGACGGTCCTGATAAATATATATTATTATTGAAGATGTAGGTGATGATTGTGTACAATAGAGTATTCTTTACTGATCACAAATAGCAAAAATCAATTTAAACATTTCCATATTGAAAAATAGCTTCACATTATTCGCTTACGGATTCTTATATCTACTGCAAAGAGAGCGTTCATTTTCTGGTATGTAGCTGATATCGAACGTGATGATAAATTGCTGTAAGTGAAAGGAGATTTTAGTTCAGCGATGAGAATTTATTTCAAAATTAGAAATTTTGTCAATGCTTTTTGTTGTTGTCGTTGCACTGGCTTCATTGAAGGTGTCAAATAAGCAGAAGAATTATTTGCATCATTTGAACTCTCATAAAGAAAAACTAATTCTTGTAGGGTAAAAATAAACAGCGTAATATAAAATGTTTTTGGAAAATATCAATATATCTATATGAATAGACATAAGTCTTAGTTGATTTTCATTATTCTTGATAGCGATGTGTTTAGAATATAAGTGTGCTAGAATAAAAATCTGGTTTTGAGCAGGAGAAAAATCAGTACTACAGAAAATAAAAGTTTACAAAATTGCTTTCAGATGTAAGCTGCAGTTAACAAATATTATTGGAGAATATATGTGAAAAAGTCTGAGAACGATAGCCAAATCTAGAGATATAATGGAAATTTTTAAATAAAATAATAGATTCGACCAAAAGAGCATATAGTGTGTAAGGATAGAAAATGAGTTTCCTAGTCGTCTCGAGAATTTCAAAACAGTTCATAAGAAAACATACAGAAAATTTCTGGTGAATATATATGCATGAATTAACACTCTTAGACAGCTTCCAAATGTGTGAAAAATTATACGAGTATGTACATAAATGCGTGCCAGGAAAACGTTCTATTTATTTAGTTAAAAACGCCTTTCAGTAGAGAACTCTTAAGTAAAAAAAGATCACAGAAAGTTAAGTGATAAAAACGAATCATCATAATCTCGGCTATCCCTGGGCCTTCGCCTGGAAGTATGGCCGCTCACAGAGACAGTCCGTGAATTGACCCAGATAGACTGAATTCGCAGAGCATGTCGTCCTTTCAGTGTTGGTGATAAAAAATAGCTTAGTCATCAAACAACTATGGCTAGTAATGATGTACAGTACAGTACAGTGCAGTGCATACCTCTCCCCCCACACACACAAACAAACTTTTTTCAATCTAATTGGTTCCTGGATATAGTCGTAAATCGAACCCTAATATTCACATAAACTGAGTGTCATGAATTGGAGTTACGTTCCTGGAAATACAGTTTGAACTGTAGAATATAATATAACATAACACAGTCCATTTGTTTATTCTGTAAAATAATCCTCATCATAGATGAGACAATGAAAAACTTAAGTTCTATCACTTGCATCCCAGATTCGTGAACGCTTAAAATTTCACGTTTCTTTCCTAATGTTATTGCTTTCCATTTCTTTAAGAATTTTGTATCCGAAGATTTAATCTTCCCTCTATCAGCTTATTTTTGAGGGCACATAGATGCATGGTACTCTAAATTTTAAATTAAACTGGCAAACGAAGAGTGAAGCAAATTATAACAGTTCGCTTCAACTGCATGTCGTAGGCTTATTTCATTTTCACTGTGAAGCATATCGACAGATTTTTATTTTAATTTTTTAACGCAAAACTTAATTACTGAATTAAAAAAGATCATGTGAAATCAGTTATCAGAAACCATTCACATTAGTGAGGATGTTCAATTCTTAGTTGTGAGCTGCGATTTCAGTCAGTCGCCCACTTGCTGTTGAAGCAAAAACATCCCGATCGCTTCGCTTCTGCAGCCCAGCATTTCATAGTCAAAATGCAAAAAACTTTTGCCAGTCGTAAAAGCGGTCCAATATATTGAGGGCGACAGCGAAGTCACTGTGAAAAATAGGCGCCATGCATATATTACAATATGCAAGATTTTCCTTACCCAGTTGCTGCTATCTCCAATACCAGTAATAACACCAATAGCGCTAAAAAGTTGCTGCATTAAGAGAAACATCGCCGTTTCAGTGAAAATCGGGCAAACAAGGTGAAATTTTATGAAAGATTTGGAATTATGGATGAAGTAGCTATGGCAATGAATTTGGTTGTTTCGGAATTACACCTGAAATAACTAAAACTATGAAGCCAATGTAATATATCCTGCACATTTCGTTTGTTTTCTGACCGGTTTGCCTGTTTTGAGAGTTGAGAAACCAGAGTTTCCGGAGAAACCCCCATCACCCTATATGAGACCAGCCAAACTCGATGAAAATCCATATCAAGGTTCTTCGCGTCTTTGACTTTACAGAGGAAAAATTCTTACAGAACAAGTAAGTGAGGATCTTGTTTTTGGCAAAACTCATTTCTTGCAAATTAGACACCAGAATACACTCCAAAAGCCTGCTAAATCACTAACAGTCTGAAGTTATTGGTCTGAACTGTTCACACTGCCAATTATTGCTCTACATGAAACTTCGTCCCATACAGAGATACTACTTGTTATGACATGCTGGAACTGCATTAATTGCATAATACAGTTTTTCTGACGTGGATGGAAAGGAAAATTAATGTTTGGAATGCCATAACAGCTAGGGTTCCATTTGTCTTACAGAAAAAGCTGTAAGAGTCGTACATAAAACTACAGACAGGCCATGAAAGTTGAGAAGTTATTAAACATATATTTTAATAAAGTACATTCATCTGGAAGAATCCAAGTTGCAGCAAAAGATAAAACATTCACTAGGAGACAGATATTTATAAAACAGATAAAAAACTGATGACAACCTGGGGCCGAGTACGGGTCTCATTATTGCCTCTGTAGGTAAATCGGTATCGACGATTCCGTTTGATTGAAAAGACCCGGGTTCGAATCTCGTGGAGGACTCGAAGAACCTTTATACGGACTTTTGAACTGAATGATGTGAGTCAGTCTGTCCCATAAGGATAGACTGACAGGTTTTTCTCCCTGAGAGTTGTGTTTTTACATCCTTGAAACGCAAATCGGAGACAATTCACAACTATATTACATCGGCCGTAAATAAATAAATAAAAATAAACAATACCAAAACAAACGAAAGAAAACAGAACTTACAGACTGTGAAAACCCAACAACACAATGAACCCAAAATTAACGAAAGAAAATAGAACAGAGAAATTTTGATAATCTGTTATTGAGCACCAACATGAATGCTTGATTTTACACCAGGGAAAGAAAGTCGCTACCACCTAAAGATTTTCGCAACACCCATGGTGCATTTGGATACGAACTCACAGCCTGTTAATTGCGTGTGTCTGTGTGTGCACGCACGTTAAAATGTTGTAATGCAGAAACTGAAATGGAAAAATGTAGTTGAAAGAAGGAAGTTGTGAAAAAGAAGCGTAATTTGAAACGGATTAAGCTAAACATCCTTTAAATACTATCCCAGCTTCAATAGTTTTTAAAATGATTGTCATAATTTTTTGCATTGAAGTTTTTCTACGTCGGGTACGGATGGGATTTTGTACACCTATTAATAAATGCTTTGTTGCATTTGTAACAAAGAATCTACCATTTCCATTTATGTTATTTCGCACCTTTTGCCTACAACAATACTTCATTTTTGATTGTGTGTCATTCGTTCGATGATTGTAACAATGCCTCCTGGTCATTTCTTTGGCTATTTCTGTGAGATACAGATGCTATTTTTTCATACTCTTTACATATGTGTACTGCTAAATAATTTAATATAGATTAAAACTAAGTAATTTGACAAAATATACTAGAATTGGATTAAAATATATAAGTAGAAAATAAAAGTGACTGGAAGTATGACAGGAATTATGCGTGTTTTGGGACGTAAGTATTTTGTTTCATCAAACGTTAACAGAAATATCAGCAAGTTTTTCTCATATAATGGAAATATTTATCAAGTTTTTTCCAATATAATGGAAATATTTAGCAAGTTTTTCCAATATAATGGGAATATTAATCAAATAACTGAAACGATTAAAATACTAGTAACCTATTTCATCTAAATCTGTTTGGATTGTAAACGTACGAATTTATTTTCGTTGAGAAATCGGTTGTAGACAATGTGGTTCAATTCTATTCTCACAAACATCTTTAATAGATTAGTAAACTAACTGAGCAGTAACCTTTTCGTTTCTTGTAGGAATTTGTCCATCTGCGGGATCGAACCCAACTTCACCATCACACGTCCGAGGATTCAGATAAGTAATGCGTTTAAGAAAAGACGGGTCACCAAGCAGATCATTGAAGAAACTCAAGAAGAATGTTCAAGACCAGAATCACCATCAGAGATCTTCCTTTGTAGGTTTTCAAAAAAAGGCTGCAAAGATAGTTTGGGAAGAAACAGAGAATGATGAAGGAAGAATGACAGGAATTATGCGTGTTATGAGACGTAAGTATTTTGTTTAATGAAACCGTATCAAAAATATTGGCGTGCTTTTCTCATAGTAATTGAAATAATTACCAATTAACTGAAACGCTTTAAAATGCCAGCAACATATTTCGAGTCGGTCTGTTTGGCCCGTAAAGGTACGGATTTATTTTCATTGCGATATCGGTTGTAGATAATGTGGTTCAATTCTATTCTCACAAACATCTTTAATAGATTAGTAAACTAATTGAGCACTAACCTTTTCGTTTCTTGTAGGAATCTGTCCATGTGCGGGATCGGACCCAACTTCACCAACTTCCGTATCGATCTTCACCATCACAGATCTTCGCATTCGGATAAGCAATATGTTTAAGAAAAGAGAAGTTACCAAGCAGCTCATTAAAGAAACATTGAAGAAGAAAGTTCAAGACCAGAGATCATCCTTCGAGTAGGTTCAAAACTACCCGAAGAGGCTGCAAACGCAGTTGTGGAAGACAAAGGGGATGATAGAGGATGCATTAAAGAAAATTTTGCTCCTTCCAAGAACCCACAGACTGGCATTGAACTCGGAAAAGAAACTACATTTAAGTAAGTAAAGCCGAAGCATTTTGTGTTACATTCTTAAGATTTTGACAAATTACACGATATACGAGTGTATATTATTATTATTAAAAAGTGTCGCTCTATTTAAAGGAAGTAAATGTATAATTGCTAGAAATTACTCTTTATTATTGCAGTAGTGTTCAGAATGACTTAGCAGTCGTTTTTCATTACAGACCAGATAAAGAAGATTTAAAGACCCATCTGAAAGAACTGAAAAGAAGTAAGCGCCGTCGCAAGTTGAAGGCTAAACTGGAGGCTATGGCTTCAATTGGATGCCTTTTCTCTCTGAACCAGAAAAGTGGATTGTAATCCCGAAGGGATTGAGAAGAGTTGAAAGAATGCGGTCCACTTACTTGCCCTAAGAAAATCAGCAGAAAGGAAAAGTCCAAGGACAAGCTAGAAGCAGGAATAAGCGATTCTCCATTGAGTCAGGGAGAAACAAAGTGGAAACGCAAAATTGGTTTTCGTCGTATTTTTAAAGCGGTGAAATATATTACGTAAAAGAATTTTTCACGCATGAGTGTACTCCAGTGTCTGAGAATTCCCCACTGAAGTTGTCTTACCGGGAAAATGTTGTTTCGCATTTTCTTTTAATAAGGAATTTATTATTTGATATGTGGAAAGAAAAAAAAAAAGCCAAATAATTGGAAAACTGGAATAATCCAACCAATATATAAGGAGATAAGGTGAGTTGGCAGAACTATAAAGGAATTACGTTAATGAATGTGACATACAAAATTTTATCAAGTATGATATATAAAAGATTAGAACCATATATAGAAACAATAATAGGAGAGCACCAGTGTGGTTTAGAAATGAAAGATCCACAATGGATAATATATTGATGCCACGAAATGTATGAAAAATGTTTAGAATGTGATATAAAACTTTATAATTTACATATTGATTTCCAACAAGCATTTGATAAATTAAATAGACAAGAAATGCTACATAACTTGAAAACACTGGGAATACCAGGAAAACTAATTATATTAATTAAAATTACATTAGAAGGATCCAAAGTAGTAGTTAAAATACAAGGGGAGTTAACGGACCCCTTTGAAATAAACTGTGGAGTAAGACAAGGAGATGCACTTTTCAGCAATAATAAATTAAATATTAAAGGATTTATTAATAATAAATTAATACAAATGTGAGCATATGCAGACGATATAGCAATAATAAGTTGCTGGAGAAAAGATTTAGAAGAGTTTGAAGAATTTAATAGAAACGCTAATGAAGTTGGATTACAAATTAACGAACAAAAGACTAAATATATGCAATATGGAAAGACAACAAATAAAAATATTACAAAATAATATATATGTGATTATAGTTTTGAAATTTTAGATAGTTTTAAATATTTAGATTCATTAATAACAACAAACAATAATATATCAGAAAATATTAATAGTAGAATCATGGCTGGAAATAAGTGCTATTATATTTATCCAAAGTTAATGAGTAATAAGATTCTTAATCATAATTCTAAATTAAAACTTTATAAAAGAATTATAAGACCTGTAACAACATATGGATCTGAAACGTGGCCATTATCACAAAAAGATATAGACTGAGAATCTTTGAAAATATATTGATCAATAAAAGAAGAAAAAATGGAACATGGAGAATTAGAACAAATAATGAACTTGAACAACTAATTAACGGTTAAGATGGCTGAGATATATAAAGAGAAAGAATAGCTTCGTTGGGACATATAGAAAGAATGTTAATAGAGTTAAAAAATATTTGAATGGAAACCATTAGGACAAAGGAAGAAAGGTAGACCAAGAAAAAAAAAAAATGGGTTGGTGATGTACAAAAAGATCGTACAACTTTAAGAGTTAAGAATTACAAGAATATTGCACAGAACAGAAAACAATGGCTAAAAATTGTTTTGCAACCTAAAACCGATGAAGAGTTGTCAAGCTAGAAGGAGAAGGTTTTATGGGTGCCCCAAAAAGTGAGTGGGGAGAATGTTATTTAAAGAATTCTAATAAGACTGTTTCACCGTCGCCGACACTACAGCAAAAGGAATAATAGAAAATATATTTTAAAAGTATATTTTATGAATATAGTTCATGTAAGTGATTTATTCCTGTTTTTTTTTTTTTGGGAGGGGGTACAGCTGTCTCCGTCCTGGATTGCCGTGTTTATGGGAAATAAAATAAGAGAAGCACAAAAGGAAATTAATGGCACTTGTAATCTACTGGATTAACTAATGCAAACTGTCGTGCCACCACTGACAAAACTGCATTGCAGTTTGATTTTGAACACTACAGAAGACGCCACTGTCACTAGGAAAATGTTCCAGGACCTTGTAATGCCAATTTTTCTAAGAAAGGCTAGTCTTGTGCTGGATGACAAAATGTTACAGGTACAATACTTTCTACAAAACATTCTACAATTCAAAAGAAATTGATATCCTCTCACAGAAAAGTGAATCTCTTCTACCTCTGTGACCCAGGAAACCAAGACAGAAACTCCCTTCCGTATTAAAAGAAGTTTCCTATATTCTCTCTAATAGAGAAGAGACGGGGAAAGCTAACTCAATTCCCAAAAGCCTGTTCTATGTGGTTGAGTGATGAACGATTTATTATTTTTTTTATGGAGTTCTGCATATCTGTGAAATTAATTATAATAAAATGCGCTTATCATGCAATGAGTTTATTCTCTTTAATTTTCATTCTTGTTCCACACTGCATTTTTGGAACATGCCTGAAAAGTTTAGAATTTTGAGATTAAATATCATTCCTCCAGTGGTGCTCATCGGTTCGAATGGCCCTGTATCTACCAAATCGTGTTTTTGTAATGATAAGGTGGTCATTTATAAAGTAGTATGCAATCAAATGATATCCCTCGGCTGAACACAAAAAAGACTGGAAATATGAACACGTGCATAAAAAGACTGGAAATTTGACAAGGAAGTAGGATTTCCGAGGGTAGTCTGAAACGTTCTCGGCCTCGACCATAGATGGCAACACTATTGGCAAGATTTCTTTTTCAAAGTTAGTACATCTGTCATAAGCATCCATGTGAAATTGCAACTCATTCTATCAAGTAGTTTGTTTCATGCAGCTGTCCGAGCAAAAGTGTTGTCTGTATTCCTTGGAATGGATAAATTTGAGTATTGTGCGGTTATAAAATCCTTTCTAAAAGAATTTATCTATTATTTATAAATATAAAATATAAATAATTATAAAATCTAAAATTCTTTGTAAAAGAAGGTATAACGCCAACAAAAAATTCATTCGAAGTTCATAAAAGTTTATGGGCACTCTTCTCCTTCGTTTTCGACAATTAAGAAATGGACAGCCGAGTTTAAACGTGGATATACCAGCCTTGAAGATGATCCACGTGAAGGACGTCCAAAAAGGTAACAACACCAGAAATCATTGATCAAGTGCACGATATGGTATTGGATGACCGGAGAGTCAAAGTGCGTGAAATTGCTGAGACTATAGGCATTTCAAAAGAACGTGTAGGTTATATTTTGCATGAAGAATTGCAAATGAAAAAAACTTTCCGCAAGATGGGTGCCGCGCTTGCTCACAACAGATCAAAAACGCACTCGCATGAAAATCTCTGAACAGTGCTTGGAGCGTTTTAACAAGAATAAAACTGATTTTGTGCTTCGATTTATTACCATGGATGAGGCTTGGATTCGTCATTACACACCACAATCCAAACAGCAGTCAAAACAGTTGGCAGAAGCCGGTTGTTCAGCGCCAAAGAAGACAAAGTCGGTTCCATCAGCAGGAAAGCTCATGGCATCGGTGTTTTGGGATGCTAAAGGCATTTTGTTTATTAATTATTTTGAAAAGGGTAAAACTATAACCTGGGAATATTATTCCAATCTTTTAACCAGACTAGACGAAAAACGTCGTGAGAAAAGACCCGGTTTGCAGAAGAAAATAAATCATCTTTCATCAAGACAATGCATCTGCCCACAAAGGTGTTTCGGCAATGGGAAAATTAAGGGATCTGCACTATGAATTGTTGGAACATCCATCCTATTCCCCAGATTTGGCTCCCTCTGACTTCTGTCTCTACCCGAAACTAAAACTCTTCCTCGCTGGTCAGCGTTTTTCTTTGAATCAAGATGTGATTGCAGCTGTAGAGAGGTATTTTGCAGATCTTACCGAGAACCACTACAGGGACGGGATAATGGCGCTGGAGCATCGCTGGAATAAATGTATTAGTCTTAAGGGAGATTATGTTGAAAAATATAAATAATTTCGAAATTATAAACTGGTTTTTTATTGTTAGGCAAAGAACTTTTCAGACCATCCTGATAACTGTCAATCTGGAGAAATTTAAGTACATTCGGTAAAGAAATGATGGTACCCTTGTGCAGTGCTCTGGTGAGACCGATCTTGGATTATGGCTTTGGTAATCAGGTTATTTCTGATTATCTTGAAAATAATTTAATGTTCACAAAACGGTCATAATAAGAGTATTGATAGAGTCTATCTTGAAAATTCCAATAGGCTGCTTCGTTTTATGACTGATACCAATTGTGCTATTTATGTCATGGAAAATGCTGGTCACAGACGAGATGCAATAGCAATGCGTCTATAATTCAATAAAGATATTAAAAGTTTTGATTCTTCTTCGGAAGAGGTAATACCGACCGTGGTTTAGATAGCAAGTGGATTGGTAATACATGTCTACTGAAGATGCAAATGATTTGAAGTTGTCTGAAAAAAAAAAAAGGATCCTACCATTGAAGAAGTTATCGAAATGGCAGAGCAGTGAAGTATGAAAGATGAAGAAACTGAAGAATTTCCTACCCTACATTTATATTCCTGACACATTTGAAAAAATTCTCCTTTCTAAAAAAAAATAATAACTATGATTCAAATTTTGAGCTGAGATCGAACATCTCAACCATGGTGAGGAATGACTTGCCATGAGAATTGTTATATAACAGTTCTAATGGCAAGTTATTAGAACATTATATTAGAACAAATAATTATAACAGTTTCATAAATTAGTTTATAGTAATTATTCCACAGACATTCGTCTCAGTTGCACTTAGTTGAGCCCAGACGTAATGGCGCGTGGGGAGGATAAGAAGGTAACGAAGTCAGAAGTAATATGAGGAGTTAATTTTTTAAAGTTAGCTAGGAAATTTGAATAAATTGTCTTTTCTTAAGTTTTTTTTTTTTTTTGTTATAAGCAGTGCGAATTTTACGACGACAGATAGATGTTATGGGTTGAAGGGATAGGTTAAATAAATAGAAATATGAAAAACTGCATGCATGTGTGCCCAAATGTGTTGTAAATGGAAGGAGTATTACCTAAAATTATAAATTATTCCAGATATTTAGTGTTTTGACTGTTAGGATGTCATTGTTGAAATGGGGAAGAAGATAGAAGTATACAGAATGAGGATGAGAACGTTTTGTCTTACAGAAACGATCCTATTATTTCTTTATTATGCAGATATACAAATACATTATTATTTGACACCTCCACTGCGCGAAGGCACAGTGGTCTAATACACGATATAATTCACTATCCACACACACTTATCATTTTAAGGATAACAACAAACGAAGGCCACCAATCTAACTGTAAAATATTATTCCCAATTAATTTTTTTTTTTTCAGACTGTTTGAGAAGGCAGAACGATATTTGTATCATGTAAAAGGTGCAAACTCCGAATAAAAATCTTGTATGTGTCGCCATTGGTATTCTTGTTTTTATTTGTGTCGCAAAGTGATGATTTGGTTTTTGTTCTGATTCATACTTATTACCGTCGTCATGAACTATTATTAAAGCGAAGCATATAATGCAGCTGAATAAAAAAATAAACAATATTCTTTTTATTTTATTAAAAAATACTATGCTCTTATCAAAAATCAATGCATAAAGAGAAGTCCAGTTTCTGTATGTATATCCACATGCGTTTGAAAACTTGCTGTTAGATTTGCTGTATGTAAAATCCTGCCACTATAAATAAGGGACAAGTAGGCACGAATGTATACTTCAGTTTTTTTTTTTTTTTTTTTTGTCAATTGGAGGAGCTGACAATTGACAAATGGTTCAGGGGGGCAATTCATCGCGCGAACTACTGATCGCGGAAAAAATTCGCTGAAAACTGAAATGATATTGCATTGATATCTATATATGAAAAATAAATGCAATGCAAGATAATTTTCGCAATTTTCACAATATAATTTTATTCTCTATTGATGTATTAGTCCGCGCAGTTAGCCGAGTGACTTTTCGCTTCGCAACCATATGCCTGGGAAAGGAGTGTACTGCGTTCGATTCCAGTCGCTGAGGTGAGGAGCTTAGGTTCTTTTTCGGACATAGCCAAGTTAGCCGTTATTGGGCGCGGACTGGAGGGTTTTTCTCCTCAGTTTATCTGGGGTGTTTCCTCCCACAAGCAGGCAAACCGGCCTTGAGAACATAACGCCTCTACAGATATAGGACAGGATGGAAAAAAAAAAGTATCATTTCATGGGTGCCACTGTCATTTAAAAATAGCATCTCTAATAAAGAACAACAACAACCAAACAAAAAACTCTGCTCTGACGACATCAAACAACCAAGAAAAATTTCATAAGAAAGATTCTGGTAATTGGATCACGTTTATTAAGATAAATAACGATAAAAAACAAACCCGACAAGTTTCGTAAGTCAAACGACTTACATCTTCAGGGGTTATAGGTAACTAAAAGTTTAAACACAAGAAATGAGAAATTACTCAAAATAGTTCATTCTATGCAGTTGTGGCAGTCTAACTGTTCATTAAATTAAATATCCGAATGCAGATTCAGTGCAATGCTAAGTTTGAACAATGCTGGATGCTGTCACGTTCTGTTGTCCACGTTCACTTTGTCCGAGGTCTGACTTAGGTATTTTTTTTTTTTATCAGCGCTGACCGCCTGAAAAAAAATCGCTGAAAACTGAAATGATATTGCAAGAAAAATTTGCTGTACAGCGTCAATAGTGATTCAAATAGTCTGGAGGTATGGAGGAGTGTCTGGATTTGCTAGTGGCCAAGTCTGCAGCGAACTCTGAGCTACGCTGAATGAGCTATGATAGCATCATGCAAGTGTCTTCAACTCAAGATGCCCATCGAAACATCTTGTGCGGCCTACAAAGATTTGTAATGCCGGATTAGGCCACTAAGAACCTGAACAGGGTTTAAGTTTGTGGCGTAGATAGATACCGTTTTCGTGGTGACTTTCGAATTTACATATCTGCTAAATAACGTACACAATTATTTCATTTGAAGAACAAAAGTGCCATTGGGCCCAGAAAATTATTCATTTTTTTAAATAAAAAAACGTGATGTTATAAGAAGGAAGGAATACGCTGAGATAATTTCATTAAAAAAATGATAGCGTTTTAATTTTTATTAAAATTTAACTTGAAGAGAAACCCTAATTATTTGGCACAGGAGGAATTATTTTGAAAAATAAGTTCACTGTAGCATCACATAATTAAGAATGCAGTTAGAAGAGGACGATATGCAATTATCCAAATACTAAGGATAATGTTTAAATTTTTTTTTTTTTTTTGTTTGATTTAGAATATGGCGGAATATACTCTTATGCTTGTGATTATTGCAGTCTGACTATCATGTGCTTGCTGAGAAGTCAACAATACGAGAATAAGTCAACTAAGCACTTACATTGTCATGAAAAAGATCCAAGAATCTTTCTTTTGTACCTGTTAAAGGATTTTCTTTGATCCGCTGCTGGAGATGCGGTTGTCTGAAAAACCCCGTCGCAGAAGTGGGATTAGTGCTTTAAATCCGCGAAGGTTTAATCGACTCTGCTTTCTGCATGACTGAACGCTAAAGAAGTAGGAGGAGAGAAGTGCAAAACAGACAGAAAGGTGAGAATAGGAATGATCAATGGCTTTACCGACTCCGCCTTTCGTGTATTGCGACACAAAATACAGATTCTACATTTCTTACCAGGCTTCATGTGTGGTAGAATACACAGTAAACATGCAAGAGTTACCTACTAACAATCGTAATGTATGATTACAGATAAAACCTGGTGGTGGCGGGAAGTTTCAAATCATTTTTCAAATTCAGATTTGCTAACAGTTCCACTTATTAGTTTTTCAACTTTGAAAATATTTGGACAAAACATATTTCAGAGGATCAAATAAATTTCAAATAAATTTTGAAATATATAGACTTACCTCGTAGGCATTCCGTTCTCTTATGAACAGTTACTCACTGGAGAATTAAGGGTGTTAACATTTTCTGAGCTCTGCAGTTTTTCATTATCGGACATGAGTATTTGAAAGGTGCTAGTGAATGGAAATAAATCTAATTGTACTATTTGTAGGGGTATACATTACATGTACTTAGAATATTTATATATAATATAAACTAATTTAATTTAAATATTTATACATAATATAATATAATATAATTATATACAGTATTTAATATTATATATAAGGCGGGGTCTGACAATAAAGTAATATGATAGCTGGAATCGATAGCAGCGGTAGTATGATGTACTAAAGTACAAAAATGAGCGACAAACATTTGGACAACGACTCAAGTTTTTAATGAAACCAGGATAAAATTAATCCATGTTTGCGAAGCTGACTGATCTAGCTCTAGTATTTTTGAATAAGGAGATATTACATGAAGGTATGAAAAAAAATTGTTAATGCTCAACAATTTATGCAGAAGTCCAATATTGCAACATAAGGAAATTTTTTTAAGTGAAAAACTATTGAATAAACGATGAAATAACAAAACTTGGAAAGCAATTTTTTTGTAAAAAAAAAAAATTGCCGTATCCTAGAACACCCTCCATATTTATAGGGCCTAAACTCTCTTTATTCTTAAAAAAAACTGTCTCATTTCTTATGTTTTTAATGTTAACCCTATCCACAAACGATTATTGAAAATCCATATCACATCAGGGCTACACTTGTAAGATACAGACGTAAATCTGTTGGAAAGAAAATTATATCAAAGGTTATGGAAAGGAATTTGTGCTACTTCGAATGTTATCACTAATTTTTAATGTGAATCTCACCCATGAAAAGCTGGAAGCCTATCGTACATTTCCGTTGGTGGGCTAAAGCTAGATAATCCGCTGCTCTAAAGGCAACCCACTCTTGATTGGAGGGCGACTACTTTATCCGTTCGGTCAACCGGGCCAGCAAGATTACAAGATAATTTATTGAATATGAGTTACCTCTGACCTCACTTCATTGCTAAGGAAAGTCCCCCCCGGGGGGGGCTATTTCTTCCTGTTCATCCTGAGAGAAAGTGTGTATGAATGAATGAAAGACATCACGAGAATCTATGCTGTGTCTAGATTCGAACCCGCAACCTTTTGCTTGGAGGGTGGACGTTAACCACTCGAATAACAGCATCAGGAACAGTTATAAGTGTCACTGCCTTGCATTCACCAGTCTTGAGATTTATCTTTGGTGAGAAAGCAGAGCCAGTTCGTATACCATCCAAGATAAGTGAAATCTTTAATAAGCACTTTAAAAGTTGAAGGTGAATTAGTTGATCTCATATGGTGAGAGAGTTTTTTATCTTAAAAAAAATTAAGGCAAAAGGAGAACTAATTTACAGATATAATATACTAGCCTTAGTTGCTTCTGTTGTAAGGCAAAGGACTGGATTAAAAAACAGACGGAACCTACTTATTTATTTATTATTATTTTTTTTTTTTAAGCTGTAAGTTTTAATTTCTAGGAACATTTTGGGAAGACTGAAAGAGAAAGTTCAGTGGTTTGCAGTTGAACTGTAAACGGATTTAGGCAGCTGCTGCTTGTGATTTAACAGCCTTAGTTAAGAAATGATGGATGACAGTTAGTGACCTAGCTTCAGTGGAGGTATCTGTAGAAAAGAATGAGTGGGAAGTGGCGGTCATTACTCGACTATATCCTTAACTGTGGTGGAATCGTCATTAGCTGGTGTCTAGGTGAAACAAAGAATATCTTTTGCTTTTATTTGATAATCGGAAATTGGCTAAAACGGTATACCTACTATACATACTATTTAGATCTTTCTGCATTTTCCTTGCAGAAAGCATATATCCACTCCATTTTTTTTTTTTTTTTTTTTGACATTCCGGCTTTGTCTTTAAGCTATTTCCTAAAAGGCTCCCAAAATATTTATTTTCATTTATTATAAAATAAATATTTAACGCCTTTTATTCCTAAACCGATCTGGCAGTCTGTGTAGCTCAGTGGTTTTTCGTGTTTTTTGTGTAGTTTTTCGTCCCGTAAACTCAAGAAAATCGACCGTAGAACCCACATTATTTCAGACATTAAATATATTGTGTTCGAGAGACCACGAGATGGCGGCACTTGTTGAGCCGTCTCTCTTCACTGAGTGCCGCTTAATTAGCAATAGCCTTTGGCCAGCTATCTCTGATTGGCTACCAGTAGAGATTGAACTGCCCACAAAAGTGTCCAAAAGTTAGATAGGGCTAAAACGGTCTCGCCTACTTCCCTATATGAGAATAAAAAGGCGTTAGCTTTTTTTTTTTTTTTTATTCCCAAAAACTAAATCAAGGCTTTACTTAATCAAGTAAAGCCTTGATTTAGTCTTCACTGTTCAGGAGATCGGAAGGCAGCTGATTCCACCCTTAACGGAACACTGAGAGTAGAAAGCTATCATTTCACGTCAGCCATTTCGTGGACCTAAACCATAGCAGGTATATATTATTATTCAAAATCGTGTATGCTGTATGGTAGAGTTTCTAGGTTTAAATCTATACTTGCCTGAAGCAACCAAATGAAAAATAAACGCCTAGAAAGGTTTTCTGTGGAATTCAATTTTTCCCTATAGTTTATTTCAAAACTTTAATTTGCATTATAATTCAGGAATATATATATTCACAATATTGCTTTGATTTCTTGGGGGAGGGAGGAGACGATCGCTTCTCAATTTCTAGATATGCAGCAGTAAGTTTGTTTTTTTTGGGGGGGGGAGGATCTTGGTTCTCCCCTACACCCACATGATAATAATAAAATATACGGAAAAGTCACAGTCGGGTTGCGAAAAAGGTATGCCTATGTGTGTGCGTATAAGCGCTGGGAAAAAAAAAAAAAAAAAAAAATCGCCTGTCAGAATTATTTAGTTTTTCTGAACAGGAATTATGAAGCTTGTTGTACTGTACATTTCTGTACTACCTTTGAAAAGTTGAATTTAGAAAGATGACAAAGCATTCTAACTGTTATTAACAGAAGTGCAAATACTTTGGATTACTATTAATAATAGTCCAAAGATTTGGACACGTGATCATTATTAAAAATAAAACCACAAAAAAATACTCGCTTCATGTTGAAAGATTTATTTGCAGAACAGCTCTCTTCTTCGATAACCAGCTACACTGGTTATCAAAAGCTAATTCAAAATACTTAGTCATTTTGATTTTATGCGATAAACACCTTAATAATGTCGGAGTGGATAACCAACTAGGCTGCGGATGGTCTGGAACGAAAAACATTCATGTTCACCGCGTGAATAGCGGTGAACATGAATGTTTTTCGGTAGCAAGTAAAATTCATTGCCCGGTTTTAGACCACCGTCAACACTACTCCCTTACCAGAGGCTTGAATCCCTTGGCAGGTTCATGGTATATGCAATCTTTTAAATTTAACTTGCTAGGAAATATTCGTAATAGTATTTCTTTTCGTTGTAGTTTTGTAGCACAAAAAAAAAAACAACGTATTTTGTGATATTATATACAGTATATATTGTATATCATATGAAATTTTTGGCTCCGGTTACTGGGAGAATTATATAAATCTTTTCACGAAGTGAACCGTATTAATA
Source organism: Typopeltis vanoorti (assembly GCF_054136105.1). Taxonomy (NCBI): domain Eukaryota; kingdom Metazoa; phylum Arthropoda; class Arachnida; order Uropygi; family Thelyphonidae; genus Typopeltis; species Typopeltis vanoorti. The sequence goes on from NC_143552.1 coordinate 47,623,237, forward strand.
TTTTTTCTTTAAATGACCACGTACAACGGAATACTTGCGTTTAGAAGTTTTAATTGCATACATTGTTCGCTCAACTATTAAGGGCATCTTCAGTGCGAAATTAAAAATTAAACAAGCCACAAGTAACTTAACTGAACCTAAAATGTTCAGGTTCGTGAAACAACCTGGACTTGCCAAACAAGCTATATCTGTCAAACACGGATTTCTTTGACAAAAGACAAAGTATTATGTATAAAGAAAGCTGTAAAATAATTAAAATGAAATATATATTGATCTTTAATTGACCATGATTTATAAACATCTAATACCAACAAGTTTTGCCGACAGGGCTGTCCGGCTTCTTCAGGGCTTATAACGGTAAGAGAAAAAAAACTCAAAGTGGCTAGTACGGAGAAAATTGAGTAAAACTAATCGTATAAATTAAACATTAAAACAGAACGTGTAACATTTACACGCATGGAGCGTGTTGTGTTAGTCACTGTTATGAGAGCACGTTCTGTAGTTTTGAGCGAAATTAAATTCTGGCAGACTGAGGATCTTAAAGGTTTTCCATATGCCGGCTATTATCATTCCCTGGTTTCTGTTAAGATTTTCTCCAGGACAACGGAAATTTTATAGGTAAGGCATGGAGCTGCTGTCCCAATCAATGGTATGGTTAGTAATCGCGAAATGACGGGCTAGACCTGCGTTGTCTGTTTTGTTGTTATTAACATCTGCTATATGTTCTTTTTTTTTTTCGGATTTCGAGGCTTCTCGACGTCTGTCCTATATAATTTAGACCACAAGCACATGGGATGTTGTACACTCCAGCGTGTTTGAAAAAAGCATTAATGTCATCTTTTGGGGATCTTAAAACGTGACGGACAGTTTTGACCGGTTTGAACGCAATTCTGATGTTGAAAGGCTTAAAAAGTTTTGCGATCTTTTCGGACACTGTACCTGCATAAGGAATAACTATTGATGAACAGTATTGAGTGATGGTAAGTTGTTGTTGTGGAGGGTTTCTATGAAGAATCTTGTTGATTAAATTCCTTGGATAGCCATTTATTTTTTTTTTTTATTAATGTCTCTGATATATGAGTAATTTCATCATAGAGTTCTTTTTCTTCTGAGATGATGTTCGTGGCTCTATTTTTGAGCATATGTATTATGCTGAACTTCTGGGAAATATGGTGAGTTGATTTGAAATTAAAGTAGCGTCCAGTGTTTATAGTTATTCCTTATGCAGGTACAGTGTCCGAAAAGATCCCAAAACTTTTCAAACCTTTCAACATCGGAGTTGCGTTCAAACCAGTCAAAATTGTCCGTCACGTTTTAAGATCCCCAAAAGATATTAATGCTTTTTTCAAACACGCTGGAGTGTACAACATTCCATGTGCTTGTGGTCTAAATTATATAGGACAGACGTCGAGAAGCCTCAAAATCTGAAAAAAACATATAGGAGATGTTAATAACAACAGAACAGGTCTAGCCTATCATTTCGCGATTACTAACCATACTATTGATTGGGATAGCAGCTCCATGCATTACCTAGAAGATTTCCGTTGTAGAAATTTCAAGGAAGCCGTTATAGTTCTCCGTCCATCGTATTTAAGAGAAAATCTTAACAGAAACCAGGGAATGATAATAGTTGACATATGGAAAACCTTAATAAGATCACTCACAGTCTGCCAGAATTTAATTTCGCTCAAAACTACAGAACGTGCTCTCATAAGAGTGACTAACACAACACGCTCCATGCGTGTAAATGCTACACGTTCTGTTTTAATGTTTAATTTATACGATTAGTTTTACTCCATTTTCTCCGTACTAGCCACTTTGAGTTTTTTTTCTCTTATCGTTATAAGCCCTGAAGAAGCGGGACAGCCCTGTCGGCGAAGCTTGTTAGTATTAGATGTTTATGGTCAATTAAAGATCAATATATATGTCATTATAATTATATGTTTGAATGACCAAATATAATCTAAACAATGAACAAAGCTGTAAAATCTTGCTATTTCACCCTCATCATAGATTCAAGTCATCTTTTTATGGGAAATTGTTCTTCCTCACAGATGGCCCTAGTTATTTTATTTATTTATTTTTTTTAATTAATACCAACGCCGTCGGGACTTTGTAACAGGTCCAGACTACGCTAACAATTCGAACATGTCAGGCACGTTCTCATTGTTGATCCCCAACTTTTGAATCCGTACTGAAGATGACCTTGATGGACTGGACGAAAATTTTATGTAAATAAAAAAAATAACACACAAGTCCGTGCGGTTAGCCTAGTGGATTTGCGCTTCTGAACCATATGCCTGGGGAAGGAGTGTCCTAGGTTCGATTTCCGTCGACGACGTGAGGAGCTTAAGGATCTTCTTCAGCCATACCCAAATTAGCCGATCTTGGGCGTGGACAGCAGGATTTTTTTCCACCAGTTTATCTGGGGTTTTTGATCCCACAAGCAGGCAACCCGACCCCGTGAACACACGGGCTACAGTCATAGGATATCGTACGGCAAGGAAGGCAACGGGAAACCACCTTGCTCATAATCATTTCCCTAGTAGGGGCGGCTCGTGCATAGGCACTGCGGAACTGCAGCACCCCCAATTTTTCTTGATATATAAATATATTTATTAATTTATTTATATTTGCTTGTAATATTTAATTTTATCATCAACAATTCTATACAATTCTCTTATTTTGTATAAAAAATAATAAAAATCCGTCTTATAGCACTTAGAGGGGGGCGAAGGACGCTAGCAGCACTGTGTTTACCACAGTGTCATATTGCTACGCGCGCAAGCATATGCACGTCATAGTGAGATGCGAGCTATTAGCGTAAAGCGGCACTGTTCGTCGCTCAGTGGAAATGCGCGACGGCCAGTAGTCGAGTATTCGTAGCGCTTATCGTGTTTACTCCGTCTCTTTAAATATTTGGACATTACAATTAAAGACATAACATTTGTTATAGTTTTTATTGTAGAACGTTATTGGAGTTATGATAATGGATTTTATTTTTAAGTAATTTTGAATTATACCAAACTGTATAATTTTATCGATAATAAACAATATTTTTTCATGTTTAATTTTTTTTTAAATTTTGATATTTTATCCAAACACGTGTACACTGTACTTACAGTGTGTATATATATTTCGAAAGTTGCAGCAACCCCACGATTTCGAGCCACGAGCCGCCACTGATGGTAGCATATAGCTACTGGCCGTATCGCTGAAAGAACAGACTAGAAAACTTATAACGTCGTAATAACTTTTTAACTTTTAAAAATTGTTCAACAATACACGTAGTTCGAGTACTGTTCTGATACCTGAGGTAATAATATGTGTAATAAAGGTTTGGTAATTCCCCAATATCTAGGCATATTGGTCTATCAAAATCGTAAGAGTCATGTAAAACGTCCGGAGAACTTAAGAAAATAACCGTCCTCCATTATTTTAGTTGCTTGAACCGTACGTTTTGGCTAGTAGGATTGATTTTCTTCTGAATGCCCCGGTTTTCCACTCACAAACAAAAAAACATGCTTTGATCCATTTTATGCAGGTATAAAGAAGAAATCCGAGTAATTTGTGGATTGGATGCCGTTGCCATCCTATATAACTTAAGCCTCCTGATGAAAAATCAATAATAATATATGTTATGAACAATATATGCCGGATATTTCTGTGGGGAAAAGAACACTGTAAGCTACAAAATTTACAGAAAAAAAAACAAAAAAAAAACTATGCATCATAAAATACGATAATCGTTTATCAATCATTGCATTCCCTTAAATTAAATCACTCTCCGCTTAAACGCCCTTATATATATGAATAAGTTGATCATCACGAACTTGACTAATGCCAACTATAAGAATCACAGTAAATCTATTTGGTGCTGTTCTGAGTAATGCCAGCTACACAATGTTATTACGGATTAGATCTAGGTGCTGTAATTTTCAACGATTCATCAGAAAGACCTGGCAAACATTTGATTATCTTTCCACCACTTGTCCATCCATATATAGAAAGTCTATCAACAGTTCGATAGATATAAAATTAACAGCTGCATGTGCTTAGGAACAGAGGACGGATGTGTGAAAAATAAGTTCAAAAATATTTTCATTAAGGTTAGGACAATGTTTACTGGACCTTCAAGTAATTTATTGTTATAATCTCAACAGAAAAAATTACCATTACTTACGATATTATGACCTTCACTTGAGTCAATCCAGTCAAATGTGCATTATATATTTAAAAATCCAGTAGTATATTTTAACTAGTATAATCAAATAGATGTTTTAAGAAATATAATAATTTCACGAGCTCCTAAATGCGCCGAAAGCCGACAAAATAATAATTAGCGTATGCTGGCAGAATACCTGGTATTTCCCTGGGAGGGTACCTCTGGCCAGCTCAAATATCATCAAACTATCATCATAACGCTAATTGCGGATATAGACCATATTGGTCTGTCCCTGTCTCATTATCCATCTAATATCCTTTTTTTTTTTTTTTTTTTTTTTGAGGTCTACCGGTCTTCTCTTTCCAGTAACTAGAATAATATTAATCATCACATGCAATTACCTGATCTTACCCTGCCTAAAACAGTGACAAAAATGAAGTGTTTGCCTTTACGCAATGAAATATTCCCACGACTCCAACTTTTCCTCATAAAAGTAACAGTATCTCGAAAACAGATAAAAACACATTTTAATCTTCACTTACAAAACAAAAGTACATTTGTAACAACGGAGTCGCAGTCGTCATTACCTGACAAAATTAAAATCTAATTTAGGAACCGAGCGGACGAGTTAAGCACCTTGCAAAAGAAAATAAAGACCTCGAAGGTCACAGCGACTGTTCAAGAAAAAAGGTATGCCGCTAAATGGTGTCGTTTAACAAAGGTTGCCCGCAAACTAAGTGTTTTATAGTACCGTTTAGCGCTCTACCACAAACCACCCTTTAATGGAGAAACAGGGTGGTGCCTAAAAACTGTCACCAATAGCCCCTTTAGGGGCAGTAGTCAAGCCTGAGTTGTATATCTTGTCCGATGTCCGTTTGTTGACATGAATACGGTTAACCGCAACAGACCTTTGGCGACCACAAATGGCCTTCAGATAATTGATTGTAGGTGCGACATTATTTAAGTGAATATTTTTACTAGAGTGTTTCCAATATCGGCTGCTAAAATGCTTTATCGAGTGCTAGTGATGCACAGGTACAGCGGAGATTATAATAATAAACGTCTGCTAATGGAATAGCACCAAGACTAATGGTTTCACAACGTTATAAATTATTAAAATACTGATACCTGTGGCTTAGTGTTTTACGATGTTCCTGTATATATGCTAGTAGAAAACGAGATTAAGTAAATTACGTTACACTGAACTGGATGATTATAAAACTGCCGCACATTTTATTAATGACTGTATTTCTCTTTTCTTTTTTTTAAATTATTTTCTCGTTATCTCACGTATATATATATATATATATATATTATAGAAAAGTAAAAAAAAAATCGTATACAAAAAAAAAAAAAAAACCTCTCGCTCCTTGAAATTTGTCAATTGAATTATAGTGTTGGTCTCTCTCTCTCTCACACACAATACCATTAAAAGATAAAATCTGTATAAAAAAACGAATTTACTCTCAGCTTAAAATGGCAAATTAACAACATTTTGTTTTGATAGAAATTAAATATAAATTTATTTAAATTTCTGAGTGCTAGAAATGAAAATATAAAATATAAAATGGCGATATTATATTCAAGCGATTCTAAATAGACGTAGCAGAAACTCTCCCATAATACTTTTTCATTGCAAATCAAGTATTTGTCTGTTATAACCAAATTTTCATTTATGTTTCACTGCTTTATTAAGTACTGTCGAAGTCAATTATACGACAGAAAGCACTAATGGGATAATAGTTTGAAATTCAGAGGTACATTTAGTAAAATCCTACATTTCCATAAATTTAAAAATACTAGTCTTTTTTTTTTCAAAATTTTCTCATAATATGAAAGATAACATTAGCAGCTCTTGTCAACGGTGTTTATATTTTTCCTAGACAGAACCTATTGGTTATAAATAACAAGGTAGGTGGATCCAGGCACGATGTAGCCAATAAACATTCGAGTATTATCAAACACCCTAGGGAAAAGCTACCAATGTGAGGTAACAGCCAGTACAAAGACATCCCATGAGACTTATGGTGTCAGATTGTGCGCAAAGTCAAAATGATCAGTTCGCACGACACAAGGCTTGGAGGACAAGCAACGTGATTTGTTTCTGTAAAATCGGAAAGTATCTCGAGAGGTACGCCGACGTTAGCACAGGCGGTTTACGATCCGGATTCCATTCGTTGACAGCAGTTACCGAATATTTATAAATAGTTAATATAGTTTAGATTATGCAAATACTATTTGTATATTATTTCGTACGACAGTTGTGTATTTTATATCTGCGATATAAGTGAGCATTTCCAGGATTTTCGTGTGTAGTTATATAAAATTTGAACAGCTAAACTATGTTCAGCTCCAGTGATAATTCGCTTCTGGCTAACATGAAAGAGGAGAATTCAAATACTGCTACACTTCCGTTATCGTGGGCTCATCTCACCATGAATCAAAGGTAGGCTAAATATACTATTTGCTTTCCTATTCAAGTTTTACAAATTCAAATCTTTAAGTATCTATACTCTGATTTTCATGAAATTAATATCAAATAATAAATTATACTTGACATTATGTATAATATGAAGACAGTTAATGTTTTTTTTTCCCGCAGTTCTTAATATAGTTTAGTACCAGATAATCTCTTAATACAATAGTTTAATCCGAATTCTGAGAATTAGGATTAAAATGGTAATCCTATATTACGAACACACTGAACGGATTACTTTACTCGTTAATGGGTTTCAAAATCTGTGGGGAAAACAGAGGAATAGTATTCTCCCTGTTGTGAAATACAACTGACCATGAGAAAATATTCCTGTATCTGGTTTCAACCTCATTTATACATGCAATCTTACAGCGAACCTTATTGCATAAACTGTGGTTAAATCAGTTGAGTAGCGAAAAGGGAAATGACATTTATCCCACGCTGTCAATTAGGGAAGGTGACTATCATTATCTATTTCGCATATATTCCAACATATGATTCTGGGGAGCAAAAACTTTGCCTTTACTTCGAGCGATACAGTCCTTTGTTGATATCATTTTTTTTTTTTTATCTTACATAACCTGCCATTATTCTTTTGATAATATCGGCAGGTCATGATAAAGAATCTCAGAAAGCTTACAGCGCTCCCCATTCTAATTCAACCTCCAATAACAAATGATTGATTACTTAATCAACTTAAGTAAATTTGAAGGTTATTGCTTTCGTAGTGTAGTGACATGGTTATCATAACCATATGGATATATTATACACTACTATGAAATAAAGATTTGGACAGTACTATATTTCAGAGAAACCTAAATTGTACACACTTCAATAGTCCGTGGGACCTCTTTGGCCTTGAACACATTTTCATCAGATAATTTCTAATTATTATATTAATGCCACGAATGAATAGGCTACTGATATCGCACATCCTATGATAACACCTTTCAAAGTTCTAAGTTTTCCAAATATTATTAATATGCACTAGTACATTCGACTCTAGATGTTTTTGTCTTAAACAGCAATATAAAGGCACGTGACGATAAAAATATACGTATCATATTATATAAATCAAGTGGATATTAGATCCAGCATTATTTCAATGCCGAATGTAGAAACTATTAAAGTTTCTTACGAAATTTGACCAGAGAGCTTACGGTAATACACTTACGAGTTGCCCCAGCGCGGAACTTATAGAAAAATGATCGCTTGCCCAAGCGTCCATATGTTCGCCTTCTATTGGTCCATTTTTTAGTAAATACGTATATGTTTCATTCTTATACATGGGATGCCATATTTATTTCAGCATAGTGTTTCCTATTAACTCAGGTTCAAGGTGGCTTACCTTCCAGTATCTGAACATTACTGTATGACTGAACTGTAAAGAAATGTATAGTTAATGAAACGTAATTAATCACTCGATTTCCGGAACATATTGTAGGATGTTAAATACCCTTAAAAACAAAATTAAAAAAGACCCTTATCCCTTGTGGTCGATACATTGCACAAGATGATAAACGGCGTTTTCCCTCTTGATAATTCTATATGGGAATGTCGATGCCACATGCTTTCGTGGGTCAGATTAAATATTGAAATGCAACTTCTGTGCCATGAGCTTCACAGCGAATGAAATTTTGAATTCAATATAAAGTTCTTTTAGTAACGATGCGGATGTAAGAATTGAATGTTCTCGAGCTAATCTATGCCATAACAATGTAACCTCTTGGATATCGATGATATGAATTGACATCCTTGGAATCAAGTGCTTTAAAAAATTTTTCCCTGGAAAAAAAAATTATTTTATTACTTGGTATTCCACAACTTCTGGTAAATTTAGACTCATCTTTGCCTTTATAGATGCCATGAAGGCTACTGACAAAATATGGGGTCCCTGTAGGCAAAAGTACAGAAACTGATGAATGTAAACAATTCGAAGCTTTATTTAAAAACACATGCTTCTAAGAAAATTAATATGCTAAGCTGACCAAGATTTCTACGTGGTATCGTAGTTTCGCTCTTACTTCTACTGAGAGGAGCTCAAACAGCCGTTGAAAGTGAACACTATAACCTCACATGAAAATTCAGCTGTTATAAGATTTTTTTTTCCCCATAGCGAATACGGCTGCAGTTGCACTATAACGAAATTGTATTACTGCTAACCTAAATTTACTTAACTATTTTAAAAATATTAAAACGAAAAATGACAATTTTAATAATAAATAGGCAGTTTAATTTAAATAAAGTAAGTGAAAAGTGAATCAATTTTTTTATTTCTCATGGTTTTGGTCTGAGTGATATTGCATTTGATTTTGATTGATTGCATCAGATTTTAGTGTAAAACATAAAAAAATCCCGACGATTTCGTCAAATCTTCCCTTCCTACTTGTTTTCGATTAATAAGCTGGAACCGGCAGTACAGTTTTTTGGTCGAAAAAATTCATGCAGAGACAAACTGAGTGAGTGTACTGGTGGTGGGTAAAATCAGGGAATCTCCTGTACATCACTGGATAACTCGCGGATAGCGAAGCGTCTTTATATATAGATACGAACCTATAGTACATTAATGCTATGTGTCCGCAAGGTAAGGGTTTATGCTTGAATGGATAAGTTCGTGGTTTGCTTGCATTCTTTTAGTCGATGGACCTCCAACAAATCAGAAAATGTCACTCAACTTTGAAGACCAACGAAAAGTTTCCTCTAGTTTGGAACCACAATTCATACATATGTTTTCCACTGAATGTATTCTCTTCGTTACAAGTTTTGAGTGAAAGACAAATGACCTAGCCGAACTTTATCTAGTCTTACATGAAAATCTCTCCATATGTTAATTACTGAATATTCAATCTACTTGTTTGATGAATAAAGACACCCTTGTGACACTTCTTATTTCGACACCTTCACCTGACTTGTTCATGCTTTCATTACCTGCTGCTGGTTTCTCAAAGCAAGCAAGATGTAACCGATTTGGAAGTAGCGTTAAAGCTGATTAAAACGAGTCTGAGTTTCCTTTTTCATGCCATCAAGGTCAGGACTAAGCCCCTTAGGATAAAGTTATTATGCTTAGCAAACACTTTGTCTCTCTGCCTCTTACCACTCCTTCTCATTTACCGCTAATACGCGTGAATACATTCCATTGACTAAACAGTTAACGCTATTTGCATGTAACACACGTAAAGTTACATTTCAGTCAAACGAAAATCTTCAGATAAAGCATTAAAAACTATTATTTGCGAAACTCTCAAGGAAGTATATTTCACATGAAATGCTGCAAGTTAAAAATAATTTACTTTAAAGGATGAGAAAATGAGGTTTGTTTCCATTTTGCTCCCGTAGTGCTGAATTCTCGTCTGCTTTAAAAAAAGATATTCTTGTGGGTTTTTTTTTTAACGATTAGAATTTTTACTATCAGTAACGTGCATTAATATGATTCCTATATTTTATTGGCATTGTTAACGGCAGAGGTAGCTAAAAGAATCTCGGCCGCGGAGAATTGCAAATAATTATTTAAAAACATTTTTACTCCAGTCATATGCAGATAACCATTTTGAATTCAATTCGGTCGAATTGAATTCAACGTCATATATCTCAAAAAATATCTAATAAAAATGTGAAATAAGTACTGTAAAAGTAATTAATAATTATTTGGTACTTTTGCTGCCATTATGATACACGAATTTCAGAACAAAATTTATTCTCAAAATCAATGTCAGTAAAACTGCCACTTCCAGATTGCGGCCATTTCTTGTACTCTCCATATTTTTTAATATATATATATATTTTTTTTTTAATATATATATATATATATATATATATATATATATATATATATTAAATGAGAAAATGAATATGAGAAAAAAAATATACACACAGAGATATATTGAGATGTCACATAATTTCAGACAAAACAGAAAAAACAGTCAACCAACAAAGGGTCGAACTTGGTTGAATTCAGGCCGGCACCTTTTATTGTAATCCGATTAAGCCGAAATGCTCAACAGATCTTAAGCAGTATTAGAAAGTGCCACATTCCAAATATCATTAAAATTGGTTTAGACGAGTATAGGTGTTGGGTATATGGCTGGGAAAGGAAGATGAGGGAAAAAAAATGAAAAACAAAACTTTTTGGGCATTTTTCGCTATTTACAAAGTATTTTAGTTAATTTTATTAATTGGAATTAACGCACAAAATTCAGCAGCCTGTTTCCCGTAGAATGTCAATAACGAAGCGATAATATTCAACTTATTATTATAAAGCACTATAGAAGATTGAATTTTAGCCCTATGATTCTTGTAATAGCATGACTCGCTATAGTAATTGGCTTGGTCACTGCTGCGTTTAGTTACCACTGTCTAAATTTTATTAACCTAAAGAATTGTAACTAAAATATTATAAATAAAAAAAAAGTTGATCTTTCAAATATTTTTATTAATATACATTATAAAATCGGAAATAATCTAATATGTTGCACGTTCTATTTTTTTTTTTTTTCCCCTTCAGCATGAATAGATTGAATGATATACGTCTATTGAAACTGTGGTGAACACAAAATTGTTTTGTGTTCACCACAAGATCCAACCGATAGTCTCAGTGGTTCCTTTTCTGAGTGATTTATTATTTTAATGTAAATCCCACTGACGAAAGATTCCAAACCGATAACAGATTAATACGGCGGATGGGCCAAGGATTAGATAATACGATTCCTTTCTCTAGAGACCACACATGAATTGTCTCAAGCTAATTCAGTCCTCCAATAAGCGGGAAATGAAATTCATATAACACCTAAAGACTCACCTCCATGCTCGCAGTGAAAACTTGACGTATGACCTATTTCAGGGCTGTCCAACCTTTAGTAATTCGAGGGCCGCATCATAATGCGTATCTGGTAATTTGGTGAGCAGCAGCGATACAACCTAGAGAGCTGAACAAACGAACAACACTAATCGCGCGCTCACGTTCCCCGTGAGCGGCCAGAGCATGCGCGTTAGAAAAAAAAACAGTATAAGAACATTTTATATATAGTACGCATTCCATTCAAATTATTATTTTATTTTTTACGCTCGTGAAAATCAAAACCCACAGGAGGGCCGCACAAAATTGAAGTGCTTTGAACAGCCCTGACCTATTTGGTTGGAGAACGGGTACGCTATCCAGAGCCAACTAGGAAGATCTTTACTGTGTTAAGTTTTTCTAACAGGACTTTTTAGACTTTGTGATAGATACTAATTAGGACACTGCACTTGATTCGGATGTGATTATGGAAAATTCATTTACATATGGGACTCCCCTTCCCTCCACACAAATACATGCTAATTAAAGTTCACATGCATATCACCACTCATGAACTGACGTTTTGACAAACATCTTGGACAGAGTCAGATATAATAATTAATCTGATTATACAGACTACAGCTGCTTTTTTTTAAATATTAAAAATGTGAGTGGTATCACCGGAGAGGGGTGGGGATTTGAACGGTCTCGTGATACTGATGCGAAATCGCTTAGTATGAGTTACGATCGTTGTAGTCCACTGTTACTGAAATATCTAGTACATCTTACACACACCACTGCCCCTGCGCATAAATCTTAGAACCGTGGTTCCGAGACTAATACTGGTGACGCCAGTGTATAACGCTAGTTCTACTTTCTTATGAATATCTCTTGTTAGATTAGCACTGATAAGAAAGTTGAATGGTCATGGTTTAGGAGATTTATTTAATTAAATTACCCATAAAGAACTAGTGCGCACTGGCTTAAACATTCATTAAATAAATAAAAAGAGATGCAAAACCCAAAAGTTTTCGGAATAGCGGTGAATTACATATTTCGTCATTAATCAGTTCAACAAAATCACTGCTTAGTTTTGTTGTTGTTCAATTCATCACGAAAGGTCGAAAATCGACAGCACATTTACAGCATGCACACACACACACACACACACACACTACAGTCGCATACGGTAGTTTAGATCTGAGATATGCAAACTGCTTTAGGAGAGAATATTAAAGCAGATGGAGTTTTTCCTTTACGCCTGGCCGCAGTTTTTAATATTATTTTCCTACTATGAAAAATGAAATCAGGTGCCTGTGTAGCGTTAACTTCCATGGCAATAGATCAGCAGAGAGGGGAAGTTATACCTTCGATTATTGTCGCTGACTACAGAAAAATTTTCAAAGTCAGGTATAAAATAATTCTGCCTATTCTCTTTTTGAGGAATGAAATAACGTTAGAGGATTTTATCTTATAATATGAGAATATATCAAGTTCGCAACTTTGACCTCTCGCTTGTGGAGAGAGAGCCTTGTTTTAAAAGTACGAGTAAAACAACAATACGTGACGCTGGTCTTCGTTTTTTTTTATCTCATCAAAAAATAAAGTCTGTTCGTAATCAGCAATTTGTCGAATTATATTTTTAACGATTTATGTTAATATGCGGAGTCTGAAAATTCGAAACTTCTAAAGAATTTGATTTCTTTGTGATGTGACATTTTCTAGACATCTCTTTCCCCCTCAGTGTGATGTACTGGATACATGTTCAATGCCTTCCCCCCTCTTTAAATTTCCACAGTCACTTTTAACGAAATAAAATTGTTGGAAATAAATACGTATACTTCGTGGCATACTGAATAGGTACGACTTCCAGTGTATGCAGCTTTTGTAGATTATGACAGGCTAGGCTTGCTTCACATAAGATTACAAACACTTAGTCTGCTGAAATATTGAGGGCTCCTCCAACAGACCCTTCCTTCCATCACAAAGTGAGATACCAACACTCAATGGATTGATCTGGATTAGAAATTTTTGAATAGACTTGCGGCATTTGATTTTGGAGCGTTCACAATATATACTGTTTTCAGCTTTTAGCTGTGAGAAGATGAAGCACTAACTTTAACTAAAGTGATTTAGAACTCTAAGAGCGCTTCGAAGTCAGAACACTATTTGGATTCTTCTCCCCCCCCCCCCCTCACGAAATATTTATCATGTTATATGCAAAAAACGTTATTGAACAGCTAGCATATTAAGTTTGGATCCATAGACTTTCGTGGCATTGCTTATTTTAAGGAATGTTTTATTATTAATCCTATAGTTCATGACTGCTAATCCCGCTTGGTAAGGAATTCAACAATAACGACGTGTAGTTGTAACTACAGAAATACAATCACATAAATGTTGAATATTGTATTTGTCATTGGTTGTCAAATGCATTTTCAAGTACCTAATCTGGAACTACTGTGTGTGTGTGTGTGTGTGTGTGTGTGTGTGTGTGTGTGTAAAAAATAAAAATAAAAAAATTGTCGAAAAAAATAAATCGAAGAATTTTACAATCCTTCGATTTATTTATTTTTTTTTTAAATTAATTCTCGTAAATTGAGTACAATTTATAAATATTGTGCCAAACCATTATATGGTACAGTAAAAAACACGTTAAATATTTGATGAACCATGATTAAACGTTATCTATGCTATAGCGTAGTCTCCATAGCAACGCTGAGGATGGAGATGGGTAAGTAGCGTGCAATTTCACAAGATCGTCTCGTCCATGTGAGGTACAGATCTATTTCTCTGCAGGATTTACAAAGACTACGTCAATCACCGCTCGAGAACATGAAAAAATATACAGGCCACGCCACTGAAGTATACTGTTTTACTAATCACGATGAATCAAAACCATTTCAACAGGCCTTAATAGTAAAATTCCGGAATTTAATATGAATTCTTCCAAGCAGTCGTACCTAGAAGGACGGCTTTTCTGATCTCTTTGAACGCTAACGCTAACCGCAGAGATTAGAATAGGCGGTAGTTGCAAAAAATACGACCCCACATTGCAAGAAAACCCAGGATTTGAGTTGTCAAATGAATGTAGAAAATCTTATCAAGTTATAAAAATGTTAAATATATATGCAATGAGATACCATCAGAACAGTTAAGAGAATCAACACACTTCTCTGAACTGAAATACGAGGCCCGTTTTCAAATTCAATACATTTTAGTTAAGTGTTTTGAAAATGTTTTCATCAAATGAGTTATGTGGTAGACGTTTTCAATTTTCTGGCAATACCACCATGAATGTTGACTGGCTCATTTACATAAAACCTGCAGAGTGGAAGCATTGATATACAGTATATGAAACCGATAAATAGGTGGAAGCCTTTGACTGCATTGACAGTATTGAACTGAACATTACACTTTTGACCTTCCTTCCTATTTGAAATCCAGAGAACTAGTTAAGTGGATCTAGAAAGTTAAGTGTCAGTGAGAGATCTTTGAGCATATCAAGAAAACCGCCTACAGATGGAATTTCAGGGAGACTCTTCCAAGAAGTTACATCATTGTAGATATTTTTTGTCAATCTCACCCATGAAAAGTTGGTAGCATGGTAGCTACACTATAGTACAGTATAGTATACCTACGAGTACTATACTATAGGTACACTTTCAGGGATAGTAGCGTTATTTAACACATTTAGTAACTCGGATAGGCTAAGCATATCATATTTCATATTCATGAAAGAGATGGTTTAAATACAACCCCTTCCCAGCTCACATAATTTGATATTATGTTTCCTAAAGTCTTTAAGGTTTGATGATAGACACAGTTGTTTGAGAGTACAGCGCTGTGGTTAATGATATCACAATATTCTGAAAACAGTGACGTTAGAGGAAAAACAACAAAAAAAGTTGTTACAGATAGTTATGGTGACAGCGCTCGACTGTCACCCATTATCGAGAATCGTTCAAAAACGTGTTGAATATAATTTGACATTTTTGTGACTATTTTCGATACAGTGATGTTCTCAAAAACACTATTACGTATCCATTCTCTCTGATGCCAACCACAGCCTTTTCCCCTTTAATAAAAAAAAAAAAAAAGGGTAGAGGGCAAAAAGAAAAGCGAAACTTGTACGCAGTGTCAAAAACTTGCCTACTGTGTCGACGTTTCCTGCTGATCTGGACTGGAGCTACGAAGTAGTCAAAATGTTTTACATAATTTGTAAGCATATCTTACGCTTTTCTCTCTGATCTTCTGAGGTATTTGAGTTTAGGAGTTAATTATTAAGCTAAGGGAATGGGGAAGTTACCGCACAAAGCAATCTCAACTGTCCATTAGTTAGTCTAACGATAGGGACAAGATTTTCGCATCTCTCCCCCACCACACACACGCGGAGAACGAACGTATTTACAACATATGCAAATTCACACTATGTCAGCTTGGTTGAGTGAGTAATAGCGGTTCTCCGCCCAATAGCCTGCGGGTTCGAATCGAAACTTGGGCATGGATGTTTGCGATCATCTTTGGGTGGTAAATAATTTCACTGCCCGATGTGAGACCACCGCCTTCCTTATTCGATCCAGGAAGAAGTTCCAAGTTTGGTCTTAAGATAGGGTTTCCAGATCATGTAAAAATAAATGAAATAAAAATCCTTATTATTCCCACGGTACTAACGTATTATAGGTGTACACAACCTTTCGTGAGTGGAAGTCGCATAAAAAATAAACAAACTTAGCCCACGGTCTTGGTTATCTTAGGCGTAATATAAATAACCCGATAAATCCCGCTGGACTAGTTTTTTGGTTCAAATTTTTAAGATCTAAGAACGCATGTATAATTGAGACTCTTCCGAAGAAAAATGAGATTATTTTGGAATTAAAATATTTTTCATTACATGAAATACAAGTAGAATGATATGATGTATAGATAATATTCCTTGTAGATTAAGTATATCATGTGGCAATATAATGCAATGATATTTTTCAAATCACGTTGACTAATTTCCGTGTGTGTCAAGTGTCATCTCCATCCAGTATGGTTGGCTATTATGGATCTCCATATAGTGTCGTATCTTGGGCTGCTCCCCGCACAGTGCAGGCACAGCCAGTTCTTTATGTTTTTGTGTGTTGCTCTCTTCCTTTCTTTCGCTTGCCATCAAATTTTTCTTCTAATAAATCTTTTAAGACTTTCATGCCCTACAATATATATTATACCCCATTGATCACAGTATTAGAAACTAAACATTTTCCAGGGTATATTTATTTATAGAAGTATACGAATAAACTGAAAGACATTAATAAAACTGGAATAAGATTCAAGCGCATCAGACAAGTGGCATTTAGAATAAACTGGTTGATGGTGTTAACGAAGATCGTTAACATCGGGCATAAAAGTTCATGTAAATACCTATGGAGGAGTTGAATGCGAAATTAATAAAGGCAAAGCAATTTCATAATATAAAAGAAAGGAATACCGTGTAAGAACGATCAAGCTTTGGCTTTGATTACCTCACGTTTCCGGAAGAAAAACTTCTCTGACTGAAAATCATGGCTTGTTTTTCACGCATCTAACAAATATTTTATTGAATTTGGTATTTATAATTTTTACAGAAATTTGTGGTCTTCAGTTTAGTTAATCGGCCTTGTTTTAATGATACTATCGAGCAAAACGATACACAAATTTTATGTTACAAATGACAAATATTCAAAAATATGTAAGCCCTCCCCCCCCCCCAAAAATGTATATATATATTCGTAGTTGGTGTGAGACAATCAACCTTAATCTGCTCACTGGAGGACTAAACGTGTTTCGAAAAACGTACCATGTATGATTCTCTCTCATATTATATATATATATATATATATATATATATATATATATATATATATACAGGGTGTTCGGGATAAATTTGACATATTTATAATTAATTATATTTTTCCGTAAGTTACATGTATTAACACACACTTCTCTTCATTTAAAAGTTTGGACCCTTCTTCATTCATATACAAGATGTCAGAAAGGATGAATAGCTGGAACCCACCTGAATCATGGAAGAGAATAACTTGTATCATGATGATTCGTGCCCGCCATCAAAATATGGATATTACGACTGCTGCCCAATGCTCCCTGAATACAGTAAAAACAATCAGGCATGAACTAGAGACTTGCAATGGTGACTACGAGGATGTAGCAAGAAGAAAGATCCCTAGCAGACGATCTGATTGCGTTCGTACAGCAGAATTCCTCGCAAATCTGCAGGAACAGGTGTTGAAGAACCCTGGCATTGGAATTCGGGCTTTGTTCGTGGAGTTGCTAACTGTAGTCAAGCCCTGGTTAACAAGGGTAGCCAATGGTAGGCCGTATGTATGGCAGCAGGATTCGGCCCCTTGCCACACCTCTGGGAAAAGTCAAAAATGGTTGTCTGAAAATTTCTACGACTTCACCAGTCCAAATGTTTGGCCTCCAAACTCCCCAGACCTTAACCCCATGGATTATTTTGTATGGGGCGCAGTTGAAAAAGACACCAATCGCACTTCCAGTAATACAAAAGCCCAGTTAATGGATAAAATTAAAACAGTTTTTGCGGCCCTTCCCAGGGAGACTGTAGCATCAGCTTGTTCGAGGTTCCGAAGCAGAATTGAAGCTGTGATCGATGCTAATGGTGGTTATTTTGAGTAAATCTTGTTGATAGTATTGTAATTAACTCTGCCTGTAAGGTTTTTTTGTCAATTCATTAAATTTAATAGATACAAAGAAGATTTTCTTTTTCCTTACGAAACTGTCAAATTTATCCCGAACACCCTGTATATATATATATATATATATATATATTCCGAGCATGCAGTGCACACCCGCGGAATAGCAATATCACCGATATATTTTTACATTTATTCCTGTTAATGACTCCCCTAATTGCTTCATGGATTCTCATGATTACTAAAATTGAACATAATATACTAATGCTTCATGAAGCCAATTTTCGATGCGTTAACACTGCATCACATTCTCGTTCACAGCCCGGGTGTGCGGTCACAAATAGGGATACCTATGAGCCCTTTGAACAGGCGTAAAGATGGCGCAACGGATCAAATTCTTACTGTTCCAATGGTTTTAAACCACCAAGAAGGCGAAGCAAGGCGTACGCTGAGACAAACAGCACCCAGAAATCAACGGCTGTAACTGGTTATTGTGTCGATCAATCCAATTGAACGCTGTCATTTGTCATAAGTTGTGTTTTTTGAGTTTCATCTGCTTTAAACTTCACGCACGCAAATATTCGTGAAGTGTGAACAATCGTGTTTAGGACACCGATATAGATTAGTTTTTAATATATAATTTTCTAGAAATAATTTATAACTTTTTGTCCATATTTACAATGGGAAACATGACGATCCTGAATGTCCCGTTTTCTGCCAGATCTTTTGCGGATTGTATAATTGTAGTTGAAGGAGGTTGGAACTTGTATATAAATAAGTAAAACTAGTTATTTCAACCTTTCTTTGATTCATTTCGGAAAAATAATAATTTCCCAATTGGTTACATTTTCCCGATTTCTCTGCGTATTATATGGCTGCATTTAAAAATCGTAACAAAATTCAAATTATCCGTGTCTCACTCTCTAATCTCACCACGAAGCGTAAACTCTGTGCTTCTCACATAAACGGCATGCGTGATGCACAGCTGTTGTTCATTTGTCCTTTAGACTTTCCATATTTAAAATTATATTAATTGATAAAGTAAAGCATTCAAAGTTATCCTACAATTAATTGCACTCGACCGATTAAGATGAGTGCTGAATGCGGTATGCACTCTTAATTCATACACCAATAAAAATGTAATCTACGGTCAAATTAACGTGAATTTTGTAGCGCGGGTTGCATAAGCCACACAACAGCATACCCAACCGAAATGGGCACGAGACGATATTTATTTATTATAGATTTGTGATAATGAATTGCATTGCTTTGTTTTAAATAACTTTTTTCTGATTGCGTCAGGTAATTTCTACACCTGTCAATTTTTGACTAGTCTTACAAGAATCACGTTCTCCGAGGCTGAATGGTGTGTTAACAAATAGTTGTTTCTGGTATCTGATTTTTTTTTTTTATTAAACTAAGGAACGCCAAATAGAATAGTTTCATAATGTACAAGATAGGTGCGATTTAATCTTAACAATATTGCAGTGAAATGTTGCAATTAAATCGGAAAGACAAACTTGTATATATATTTATTTCTAGACAGGAGACTAATTCATCGCCGGTGTGATAATACCAACCCGCTTACTGGAGGCTTAAAGTGGCTCGAAACGCGTACCATGTATAGTCTCTAGAGCAGCGTTTTAGGATTATCCAATCCTTTACTGAGCTAAAATATACGTTTATGACCTTTCGTGTGATAGTGGTATTCATATTTTTTTTAAAATATAATTACATTGACTAATTCCACTGTAAAATAGTAAAACCAGTTCATATATTTAAATCGAAGCAATACTTGAAAGGCAGCCTTAAACAAAACTAATGATCATTATTACTTCGCCAAATCTTTTTAAGAATCTTGTACGTTAAGCGAAAGCGAACTGACATCAAAGAGGGCATTTACCGTATTGACATATCTTCGGAAGTGAAAAGGCTTTTCTGAGCAAGAAAAAAAAAATCAAAATTGTCTCAGCAAAATATGTACAACCACGTTGCTGCTAAAATTAGCTATGAGTTTATTAACAGGCATGGCTAATTTAAAAAAAAACTTCATAAACTAACAAATCTCTCCAGTGTGTGTGTGTGTGTGTGTGTGTGTACACACACACATAGCACCTATATAGAGGTGCATACAATAATTATATGCACCCTTTTGCGTTGCAGTATTCTTAAGCTTATTCTGATTTCCCACCCGAGGCTCGTTGTCAGTGTTTCCTGAAATAAGAATGCAATGCGTGATCTCATTATTTTACTCAAGGCCATAATACCGAGAGATTAACTCGCAGCCGCTGCTCTATATACTGAAGTTTTCTAATTTAACTAGATTTTCGACAGCTTTAAGACGCAGCAATTTCACATGCTTTTGTATCAGTTATTTTATCATTTGTATTTCTAGAGTTCCAGTTCTAGCTAAAACAACGAATGGCATTGCTTTAAATTCGCCGTCTGTCAATGCACTTACTTTCAGGCAACAACCTATTCGCAACGACGAACGTCTGCTTCTCATTCCTGTACTGACCAGAATCGTATTCAGTTAACAGGAATTACCTTTCGTTTCGTGATTTGAGGTAATCTCCCTTTCATCTATCATTCCAGATCCGTTCATGAATACGCATCTCTATGACGCTCCTCCCTTTTCACTATTTTTCAAAAGCTATCGCTCACAGTCCCTTTACTATCGTCACAGCTAACATCTTTACTCCTGATGTTTTTACCGGCCACTGAATCTGAAACTTCGCAGAAATCAGTTGGTTCTATAGAGGCATTCGACTGCCAATGCCGATCCTCTTCAATTCTGTGCGTATAGTTCGATGAGATATGGGTCGAAAACAGCCTCCATTAAACGATTTGGTCAATTGCTGGCATATAGGAAGCTCTGTTTGTCCATACAAGTCTTCTCGGACAAGCAATGTGGGTTATTTTTGACCACAGTGTTTAAACACCAGGAATCTCACGTTTTGAGAAACCAGTCAATTCTGCTGTTTTCAAAATCGTGAGTCCAACCAGATGGGCACCCAGAATAAGCTGTTATTCGAACTCCGAAAAATCCTTTGTTTTTCCCATTGTGATCAAACTGTTGACGATTACTGATCGGCAGCATTCTTAAATAGTTGCCTAGATTCTGCTTCCCAAACTTATGGATGTGAAGGCCCCCTTAGAAAAATTAAAATATTTCACGGCCCCCATCGAAGAAAAAAAAAAATCGTAATACAGACATATATTATAATATTTATTATATTTATATTCAATTCAAAACATACACAGCGAATAGTGCAAAAATCAAATGCAAATATTACATTTTTAGCATCTTACATACACATTTGACATGGCACACATTTAGTCTTAAAACATTTTAAATCTGTTTTCATTATTTCACGGTCCCCCTCAACAAAACTAACGGCCCCCAAGGGGGGCCGCGGCCCACAGTTTGGGAAGCGCTGGCCTAGAACACGTGGTGACGCACTTCACGTTTATCTGCATAAAGGTTTCTAATTCAGTGCCTGGTATGTGTATAAGATGCATTTCTTAATATTAATATGTATAAATGCATTTCTTCCAACAGTTATGTTGGACCTCTTTTAAGGACTACAAAATTATGTGAGCAGGAGAAAGTTGGGAGAACAGGGTAATACAGAAGGCACAAGAGCCTCGTGCGTCTGTGCATAAGTACAGCCCTGACTGCCTCGATTATTCGACATCTCAGTTTATTCGACACGCTTACATGATGTCATTTCAAGCCGGTTTCATCTTATCTATTTACAGTGTTGCAATAAGTGCGTATTTGCCACTGTTGCCTCTCTATCGCTGTTCGTTTGTCTGCGCTATTGAATCATACAACTGTGACGGCGATTTATTTTTCAGTTTTTTTTTTTTTTTTTTGTAAAAAAAAAAAAAAAAAAACGCAAGCGAAATGAAGAAAAAAAATTGGGATTCTTTTAACTGAGCTAAAAACCTGAAACTTAAAAAAAAAAAAATAAATAAATAACAAGACGAGTCGATGTGAAACCCGAACTTGGCATGGAGAGTTACAGTTGGCGATTGGAATAAATAACTCCAATTATGGAATAAACACTAGAAAAAATATCTTGGTAAGATTTTAAATACTCTTCTTGATGTAATAATGGAAATGATATGCTAGACATGCTAAAGAAAGTGAACTATTTACTGGATCGCAAAATCATGGGATAAGATTGAACCACGAAACCTGGTAAGATGGAGAAATTGCCTCGGAAAATGGTGATAATCTGCTGCTTCTCTTACAAGAAATTCCATGTATGAGAAAAGCAAACGATAACAGCATGCAGGAATGGATGCAAAAAGACGAGCAACAAGAATCACCTGATCATGACACAATTACTATGGTAAGTGGAATGAGACTGAAGATGAGGTGACTCCACGACTACCGTAGGACTAGACAAAACAAGTCATAATGAAGACGTTAATGCCCTTGAGACAGTACTGGCTTACGCTGAACACCAAGAAGAGGCGACTGCTACTGATCCTCCTGTTGTTGAGACGCTGGCGGGATCTCGCTGCAAGGAAGAGAAATAAAAACACTTTTACAATGGCTACTGTATGAAGAAGAAACAAAGATGCAAATTGAACGGAAGTTCATTTTGCATTTTCCCTCCCACATCTGCCATCTCTGTATTATCCAACGTTTTCGTTTATCTGAGCATCTGTCGTTCCCGTTTGTCTGATATGGGAGACTACTGTACTAATAAGTAAGCGAAACTACAAGGGGTATGTTTTCTTGGTGAGAAAATATAACAAAGATTGTACCAGTTTTGCCTGGAAAAAAAAAAAAAAAATTCTCTTCTTGTTCTAAATGGAAACTTCAGCATAGCAACAACACCTTGTTATCTTGTTACCTGATCAGTTTTTCAAAGTTCAAACATTAGTCACTAGTAGTAGTACTGACGTACTGGGTAACTAGACTGCGCAAGTAGTATGGGATGCACTTCTGACCAGATCAAGATCAAGAGGAGATAAGGGATCGTGTCGTGGGTGTTTGTCGTTATCAGATATAGATAAGTGACGTCATTTGTTATTTCTAAATAAGTGACGTCATTGTTTTGAATGGAAAGGAAGATATATTAATGGGTAAGGAATCGTGTCGTGATTGGTGGGACACTTTTGACCAGATCAAGATAAGATAAGGAATCGTGACGTGAATGTTTGTTGTTATCAGATGAAGATAAGTGACGTCATTTGTTAGTTGTAAATAAGTGACGTTGTTGTTTGAATGAAAAGGGAGATATATTAGTGTATAAGGAATCGTGTCGTGATTGGTGGGACACTTCTGACCAGATGAAGATAAGATAAGGAATCGTGACGAGAATATTTGTTGTTATAGAGTTTGGAATTTCGCTGGGGCCCTCATATGTCAGGGACATCACGTGGTGTGTTTGGTTTATTTATTGCATTGTGGGTGATATTTAGAGATAAGAATCTTGACGTTATGTGTTTGGAAATTTCTGGGGAACAGATGTCTCTCTGGATGTCTATAGATGGGTGTACTAATTTCCAATACATTATGGGGTATTTCTTTCCTGTTAAAGGGTGGGAATTCTTAGAGTAGAGTCGTGATGGGGGCCGTGTTTAGGATTTTCTGAATAATTAAATTATATGCTAATGTCACTCAAACATACAGTGTTTTTTTTTTTTTCTTCTATTGATCGCTGTACTAATTTTCCAATACATTTTGGGGTATTTCTTTCCTGTTAAAGGGTGAGAATTCTTAGAAAAAGTTGTGATGGCGGCAGTGTTTCGAGCTTTTCTGAATAATTTAATTATATACTGGTGTCCCTCAAACACACACACTTTTTTTCTTTTTTTTTCATAGCTCATCCGTATTTTCTTCTACATTCATATTCTAATTCAAGTTCATATTTTATTCATAATTCATTCGAATATTTTCATTTGTCTAAATTAAGATCTTAAAGTTCAATAAATAAATAAATAAACAAAGCTTGTGTGAATTCACGGTGATTTCAAAAGTGATCTTACTTAAACATACATAACACATAAACAACACTGTTTGTTCTTTTAAGTTTACATGGCGACAGTATTTCGAGCTTTACTGAATAATTTAATTATATGCTGGTGTCTCTACGGCATTTTAAAATAAATAAATTAAAATAAACGGACAGTTAAATGGATTGCAAAACCTTTTGTATGTATTCTAGAAATTCTAATGATAATTTAAAATTGCTTCAAGCTTTCCAGAATGGCTCTTCTAAATACGAATATTCCAAAATAGTTGAATTTTATATCCACACCACAACACAAACACAAAAACGAAATTTTTGTAAATACTGTAACCTGAAATAGTTTAGTACTTCTTACTTTAGATTTCACCCCGTAGGATCATGCTATGTTATCGTCATTAGCAATATCCCCCCAGCGAGCGGTTTTCTTCAAAGGGGTCCTTCATGAAGATGACGAGTCATATCCCTAAATTGCGGTATTGTTCAAAAGGTATCATTTTCCCAAGTTTGGATGTTTCTCAAATACCTACATATGACTAAGTGATTAGCATTCACATGATTGTGATGACACATATCCCAAAATTATTCATTCTTTGTAGGAAATTATTGCTGTAGTAAATTAATGCTTAGATTTATTTTTTTAAAACCAATATTGACTATTAATTTTACATGCGATTCCTCGTGCTCTTAACCTATTTCTGTAACTGAAATTTATTTATTTTATTTTTTTTTTCTTTAGCATTAGTAATTTTAAGTAACGGAAATGTGACAAATAAGGTTTTGAACTCGCGTTGCATTTTCTTTTAGAAATTTCTTTTGCCAGCACAACAAATAAAGTTATTTCTTATTATTTCAAATGAATATTAGCTCTGTAATATATACTTGGTTAATTTTCTATGTTACCTTTTATTTGACTGTAATATTATTAACAAATGGCTCTGTAAAATAGCCAAATTCTTACAGTATTGTAACTTTACAGGTGAAATCTTCACTAAAATTCTGGCTATTAATTTAATACCTGATTATTCCTTTTGCTTCCAAGAGTTGACAGTTTCTTAAAATATTTGAGGGCTTACATGAACAAATAAGACTTTTAATTCAGTGAGTCAAAAAAAAAAGGTCTCTGGTTAGTTTGTGGCATGAAATTTCACAAGGAAAAAAAATGTTATGGTCTTACTTAAAATTTTACTTAAATTAAACTAAGACCAGAAGAGCCATTCTGGAAAGCTTGAAGTAATTTTAAATTATCATTAGAATTTCTAGAATACATACAAAAGGTTTTGCAATCCATTTAACTGTCCGTTTATTTTAATTTATTTATTTTAAAATGCCGTAGAGACACCAGCATATAATTAAATTATTCAGAAAAGCTCGAAATACTGTCGCCGTGTAAACTTAAAAGAACAAACAGTGTCGTTTATGTGTTATGTATGTTTAAGTAAGATCACTTTTGAAATCACTGTGAATTCACACAAGCTTTGTTTATTTATTTATTTATTGAACTTTAAGATCTTAATTTAGACAAATGAAAATATTCGGATGAATTATGAATAAAATATGAAACTGAATATAGAAGAAAATACGGATGAGCTATGAAAAAAAAATAGTGTGTGTGTTTGAGGGACACTAGTATATAATTAAATTATTCAGAAAAGCTCGAAACACTGCCGCCATCACAACTTTATCTAAGAATTCTCACCCTTTAACAGGAAAGAAATACCCCAAAATGTATTGGAAAATTAGTACAGCGATCAATAGAAAAAAAAAAAAACACTGTATGTTTCAGTGACATTAGCATATAATTAAATTATCCAGAAAACCCTAAACACGGCCCCATCACGACTCTACTCTAAGAATTCCCACCCTTTAAGAGGAAAGAAATACCCCATAATGTATTGGAAATTAGTATACCCATCTATAGACATCCAAACAAAACATGACGACAATGACGGATGTGTGTCACCCTGGGAAAATTCCAAGATATCTTATCTCAAAAAGATCGCCCACAATTCCATAGGCAAACCAAAACACCATGTGATATCACAGAGAGACATCTGTTCCCCAGAAATTTCCAAACACATAACGTCAAGATTCTTATCTCTAAATATCACCCACAATGCAATTAATAAACCAAACACACCACGTGATGTCCCTGACATACGAGGGTCCCCAGCGAAATTCCAAACTCTATAACAACAAATATTCTCGTCACGATTCCTTATCTTATCTTGATCTGGTCAGAAGTGTCCCACCAATCACGACACGATTCCTTATACACTAATATCTTCCTTTCCAATTAAAACAATAATGTCACTTATTTACAACTAACAAATGACGTCACTTATCTACATCTGATAATAACACACACCCATGACAAGATCCCTTATCTTATCTTGATCTGGTCAGAACTGCACCACCAAATCACAACACGAATCCTTATCTCTAACATCACCTATAATTCGATACGCGAACCAAAACACAAGAACTGACCTCACTGACACAAATTCCCCCCCCAACCCCCAGGGAAATTCCTAACATTCCAAACTCATGACGTCATCAAATGAACAACCAATCACGTCACGATTCCTTATCTTATCTTGATCTGGTCAGAAGTGCATATACTACTTGCGCAGTTTTTCGGTTAAAACAAAGTGATGACAAGATTCACTTCCTTTTGCATGCTTACAAAAACTGATGAGAAAGATGGGAGAAAAAAAAAACGATCCTGATTAGCAAATCAATTTTTTAATACTAGTATTGAATGATTACCTTTCCTTATAACAGAAGTGAATTTCAGCAACTCGGATTTCAATAATAAAAAAGCCTGCCAAAGAATAGCAAACTTTATCCGCTTTTTCCCAAAATAATGCCGAAAACACATTAAAAAAACTTTCTTATAAACGAGAATTTAAAATAAACAATGTTTACATCATGTGATTTGAGCACGCGTGTGTGGGAGGGGGGGGAATTGTAGAGTTAAAACGCCATTTTAGGGAAGAAATTCTACCTTTTTTCGTTTCAGACCAACGACCATCTTCAGCTGAATAATCCCTCAGAAACTTTTCAAGCGCTGTGACGGTATTCGAAACCGCGTCTTTCCAACTAAAAGGCATACATCGCGACTATACTACCTCACAGCAGACAATGAGAATAATCTAATTTAATGTATTATTTTTGATAACTTTTCCAAAGCTAGAATTTTCAGCAACGACAACGCCCTTTGGATGGAAAGAATCCCACGACGGAAATAATCTTCATAATGGCTTTTCAACTAAAGTTGAGCGAGTTAGTCGCCCTAGAAAAGGTTGTTGCAGAGGGTTTTCCTCCCATAAACTGGCCAGAAGAACACATGCGCTTAACAGATTGCGTATATTCTTCTGACCTACTATTAGTTTCTTCAATCGTAATGGAAAACACAACACAACCCAATACTTTGTTGTCCAGAGCTCTAAGAACCAAGGAAGTCCGTAATTTCATATCTGAATTACTCTGGGTTAGATTAAGTTACATGTGCAACTGTCAGAAAATATTATAATAATTTTCCGTTACTATATATTGAAAATTATTTTCAAGACGTGCATAATATTTTTAAAGAAAGCAAATATTTTGTCCTGCAGACAAGCATTGTCTAAGGTGGAAAATGGCAGTTTATAACATTATATTTCGTCATCAGAGAAGCATTTATCTGTTGCGATTTTTTTTTTTTCTCTTGTGGTCATTGCATACCTCAAAGTATCAACAGATTGCTCATCCATCTGCGGAGTAAATTCAATAAATGAAAGCATATGGAGGACACCATTAACTGTTTGTAGGATATTCTTACTGATTGTTTGGACACAAGATAATGGCTACAACAATTCGTTGCGCGATAGATTTAATGTTTTTGTGAATAGCTGACAAAATCCCTATTTTCCCAGTATAGGTGGAGTTATTTTAGATTAGTAGTCATCAACCTTTCATTTTTCTTCGTGAACTCCCCTTTTTATATAGAAACTGTCATTATTTGTAGTTAGATACCTCATATTAGCACACAAATAATGAAGTATTTTTGCCAAATGTTTTTTGATTGAAACAAATCTAAAATGAATAGCTTTTGAATTTGTCTTTTGAGGAAGAACCTGTTTTAAAAAAGGGGGGATTCAAAAGAAGAAATACTATTTGAACATTGTGTCTGCATCCAGATGGTTACATTATTTTCAATTTATCGAGATGCCAATTGAAAAAAAAAAAGCTTTCTAGAAAATATCTACGCAATTTGAAAAAGGAATAATTAAATTAAACCGCATTTTAAAAGCGCTAGATGTTTTAAAAACTCCAGACCCTCAAAAGCTCAGTGTGTAAAATCTTTTTCAATTTTTTTTTTCGTTTAAAATCACCCACAGAAAAAAAACAAAAAAAACAAAAAAAAAAACGTTAATACACTGTAGGAAGCTAAGGATAATCAAGAAACTCACTTTAGCACTATAATACCACTTTAAATGAAGAACCTTCATTCATATGAGTTTTTCATCTGAATGTGAGGTAAGGGCCATTCTCATAGGAAGTGACAAGAATTTCTTGTGTTTTTATCCCGAAAAGAGAAATAATCAAACGGCTATTGTTTGATTATTGCCTTGCTTCCGCTTCCATTTCAAACAATAACCAACACAGTAACAAAGTAACAACGATGTTAAGTACTCAGTTACCGAAGCCAGCTGGATTAGTTATGATTCTTCGAAGGGAGTGGGAGTCTAGTAGAATTTGGTCATTTGTGGAATGCTCCCTAAACGGAAGTAATCTGTGAGGCTCAGTGATATTTATTTCCGATGTGATCAGATGCAACCTATTTTCTCACAGAAAATCAATTAAAAGTATAGGTCATGTTTTTCCACGACAGCGTTCATATCACTGACTACTTGATCATGCACAAGCAGTTTGATATAAAAAAGTGACTTTTTCGACCGTAAAGAATCTTATGTAATTTCAGAGAATGAAAGCCTGCTTTTGTAAGTTTGTTCCTAAGTTCGAATTACCGATTGAGAACATTGATGAGTGATGGCGAATTATATCCGTCTTTTAGAAGTGCAAACATCCACACTGCTATTTGATGAAACGTGATTTGATAAATATTTTGACATTTTCAAAACATTCGTTAACTGTTCATAATTTCATGCAAGAATTTACTTGTAAATAGTGAAATAAGAAATTCGCAGATGTATACTATGTTGAAATAATGTAGTCGACAAGATTTCAAGGAAACTTAAATCACACGCACCTACCTATAGCGTGGGGATACATCCTCCTTTGGCCGATGATCATGCTGTCCTCTTTTTAGTATGTTTTCCCCGCAGTTTGTGATGAGTCAGGTGCTTTGAACTGTTCTCTCTCTTCTGTATACACGTAACCATCAGGCCATGTAACGTTAAATAAATACAATAGCTTGGCTCATCTGACTCTGTTTATCCCAAAGATGGCCTATGGAGGTGAAAAAGAAAATGACTGTCGGTGTATGTTAGTCAAGTTTTTTCATTATTATCATTCATGCTTTATCTCAAGTCTCAACAGCACATTTTATTGTTACACGATGTATTGAAAACAGACGCGGTCCAGTTCCGTAAAATTGTATTATAAATGTTGCGTATTCGTCTACATCCATCCTTTCAGGCAATACAATCAACCCTAGTCAATACATTGATAATATTCAGATCCTGACAAAATCAGATATCTTTTTTGGGCGGACTTACTCCTCTAGTCTTTTCTGGCATAAACATGCTATGTTCATAACTTCCTCAAAAAGTTTCCACTCAAGACACGTGCATCTGCTAATACAGCAAATCCCAAATCTACCTAATATTAGATTACTTTTTTCATACTTGAGGATGGTGTCCCTAAAAAGGTTGACAATACAGAAAAGGGCAATCCCGTTAAAATATTATCTCTCCCACTTACCTTGCCATAGGCGTTCTGTTTTTACCTTACTTCATAAGTATTTTCAGGAGCGCACTGCCAAACTGAAAACGATCGTTACGCCTCTTTCTTTTTAAGTCAGTGAAAATACGAGAGGCTGTTGGTTAATATCTACATACATTTCAGCCTTAAACATGCTGTATCAAATTCTTCTCTTTCATACCCTACCGCTGTTCTCTGAAACGGCTTTCCTTATACTGTATTCTAGAACTACAATCTCCTGATTCTTAATCACTTGCTCATATAGACTTATATGCTATAGGTTTTTTCTATCTATCGCATGTCAGACGATTCAAACACCATCAAACTTGAAATATTATGCAGTTGGTTGCAACACATTTAAGTATTCGCCACGTACAATAGCTTATCCGCTATTGTACGTGGTATATCGTATTGTAGTTGCGATATATTGTAGTGTATATATCGCAATTAGTCGCTCAATATAAAGAACTTTCAACCCTCTATGAACAGCCAAGATTTCTTTATATATCAGTATTGTAGTCTGCGCAGTCGATTTCGCTTGTTAATTTTTGGCTACGTACAGCTTTCTTTCAGTAGAAACCGAGTGGAGCTTTATGTTAATATTTTTCTACTGAGATTTCCGTTTCACTTTTCGAGCACGCTTGATGTTAGTTTCTGGATTTTTCTGAGTTCCCTGGCTGAGGTAGAATCCTCGCATTCGCATCAGCTAATAATGTTGCTTCCACTACTGATTCGGGATGATTCCATCTTTTATGAAAGTCACATCCATACATGTTCAAAATTGGACACTAATATGCCATCCTATGATGCATCTATTGTGAAGTCCGTAAGTCTTTCTGATGAATAAAGTAATATTAAATAAATAAATATTATATTTGGCTATTCCAACTGATGACTGGTATCTATTTCAAGGATTTCAATGACGATGTTACGAGACAAGCTTTTTAATATATATGTTTATTTCTGCTGACTTAAAAATAAATAATAGTCTGAGATGCAACCTTTATCATTAAGAACAAAGAACATAAGAGGAGAGTTCCCCCTTAGCCAGATGCCACATTTACGCGGTGTTCATTGACGCAAAAAATCAATTCAAGCCATATTTAATACTTGATATCTGCATACTGCATATGCAGTATTTCAAAATGGGGTGGATATCAAAGTTAATTTTCTCCTTTTTAAAGTAAAGTCACACGGATGTTACTTTAACAGTTTTAATTTTTTTTCCCGTTTAAAATTATGCTTAACAAACACATAGTCTGCGCAGTTAGCCTAGTGGCAGTGCGCTTCGCAACCATATGCCTGGGGAAGGAGCGTCCTAAGTTCGATTCGCATCGGTGACGTGAGGAGCTGAAAGATATTCCTCAGCCATAACCAAGTTAGCCGGACGTGGACAGTAGGGTTTTTCTCCCAGTTTATTCTGGGGGTTTTCATCTCGTAAAGCAGGCAAACCAGCCTTGAGAACTACAACTTTCTTTAAAAAGGATTCAAATATGAACGCCTTTTTAAAGAAAGCTGTGAAGCTATTTTACACCGACCGAATTTAAATCGAAATAACTCTCTCTCGAAGATCTGGGAGACTTATTTTATGTAATCATTAAAAAAAAAATCAATTATCTTAAATATTAATTAATTATCATTTTCTATCATTTCCTAGCGCGCGGCAACAATGTATTTTAATAGATGATCCACCGAATGTTCGTTATTTGTATTCCATTCCTATAACTGTTTGAAACGCTGAAGATGTACTATTAGTTTTAGTATGAAATATCTGTACCTTATTAATTAAAAGTTATTACTGTGCTCTTACGTGTTCTTTTAATAAAGAAACAGAAATTAGGAAACTCACCCATCAATAAAATATTACTTTCATTGTATAAGAATAAAAAATATTATGAAAATCTAAATAAATAATACATAGATCTTTCCCTCTTTTACCTTTACGGTGTCGAGGGTTTCTATTCCTTATAACCGCAACCGTTATACGAGGATAAGGTGGTTGGCCTATGCCTCCCAGTGTATCCTATGTCTGTAGAAGTGTTACGTTCTCAAGGCCGGTTTGCCTGCTAACGGGAGGAAAAATCCCATATAAGCTGGGGAGAAAAATCCTGCAGTCCTCGCGCAAGACCGGCTAACTTGGCTGTGTCTGAGAAAGATCCTAAGCTCCTCATGTCAGCGACGGAAATTGAACCCAGGACACTCCTTTCCCAGGCATATGGTTGTGAAACAACCAGCCACTCGGATAACCGCGCGGATTAATACATAGATACATAATAAAATTATATTTTGTGAAATTTATCTTGCACAGTATTTACTTTTCAAATATCGGTATCAATGCAATATCATTTCAATTTTTTGGTGAATTTTTTCAGCGATCAATAGTTCGCGAGATGAATTTTTCCTGCGATGAACTGTCCGGACACGGAATCCATCCCACTGTGGCATGGATATTTGTAAACCTGTTTGTAATTTATCTTGTTTATTGCCACGCGGCTAGTAAAAAAGGCATCGTGTTTGGTTGAGCAGGGCTTCTAGTCTCTTCCCGTGCAGTTTTATTTATTCACATAAAAACGCACGTACCCAATGGCTTGTGTCCAAAAACGCGAATGTGGACTCTAAGAAATCCACTATGGATCGAAACAATCTCTTTTTCATATATTCATCAAATAAAGTTAAGTACTAAAAGCAGATTTAAACACCCAAAATTGTGAACTGAAAAACAAAAATAATATTTAATAGGATATAATCAACCAGAAATAGCAAATTTTTTTTTGTTTTTCCCCCATGGCAATTAAATAAGATAAACTACTCCACTCCCCACTCCATTTAACATATTATGAACCAGGAAGCAAGCTCATGAGTTTTTTAAACCCAAAGAAACCAGTACTCGGTCATGTTGTGGCTTCCAGTGCAGTTTTGTTTGTTTATTTAATTTTTTAAGTCTTGACTTCTTAAAATACACATGGTTTATTATTATTATTATTAATTATTTTCATTATTTGGTCGAATCGGCAGGGACAATTGAATTTAAGACATCCCCAATAATAGAAAAATAATCTGGCTTCAGAGAAGGAAGATCTTGCATGGATAATATCTTTCTTTACGACAAAAATCTCAAAAAATTGTTAGGAATAAAGAGCTCCATTTAGTTTTTGTAGATCTGGAGAAAGCTTGATACTGTCCCAAGGAAGACAATGTGACAGATATTGAAGAGAGCAGGAGTAGATGAAGGTACAGTATAAAATGGGTGCAGAGAATGTATCGGGGATCTACGCCTGCTATAAAGATTGATAACAAGCTTACATAAGAATTTACTACTAGTAACGGACACAAGCAAGGATGTTGTATGTCACCAACGTTGTTTAAGATCTAATTGGATGCGGGTTTGGATGACTGTAACAGATGCGATGGAATGGTTACATCCATAGGAGACCAAGTCCTACATTCTCATTTTCGTTGATGATCTGGTAATTTTCGCACAGGACAAGGAGGATATAGAATACCAGATGAGAAAATTATTGGATACGTATATTTGGGGTCTGCAAGTTAATTTGTTAAAAACTAACTAATTACCTACTAGTTCGAGGTGGGAACTATAAAAATCAGTGGATGCCTGTAAATATCTTGGCACCATGATGGATAATTCCGGCCAGTGTGAAGTGGACATGGCGTTTCGAACAAGACAGGCACGAGCAGGCTATTAGAACCATGAATGGTATTTTATGGAGTCATAAGGTCTCAAGGAAAACTAAGAAGATGCCGTGGCATGTGTTTACAGAGCGTATAGTGGCCTATGGATGTGAGTGCTGGCCACTTATTAACAGCCAGAGGAGACAAGTAGAAGTTATGGAAATACATTACTTCAGACGAAGTATGAGAACTACCCGTATGGATCGTCTAATAAATGCATATATTCGAACAGAGATGAAAGTTGAACAGCCTGTTGCGAGGAGGATAGAAGTACGTGCTTTGAAATGATATGGGCACGTTTAGAGAATGACAGGAGAACGATGGCCATTGAGAATTTGGACATGGCGGGGGGGGGGGGGATCCAGGGCTACATAGAAAGCTACCGTTGAGAAAGAGATGGGGAGATATAGGATGAGTACTGAAGGAATCGTACAGATTAGAATCTGAGAAAACAGGCAGCAGCTGATTTTCTCCAAATCCTGATTTTTTCCAAAATCGCGTATTATTTCAGCTAACTATCAAGTCATCTACCAAATACTATGCCATCACTACCTTCACATATCCAGGTATATCAAAATTAATACTCTTTTTAATAAAAGAGTAAGTACTTAATTTTAGCCAAAGGTTGGAAAATACAGAGGCAGCTACATGAAAGTTTTAGAGATATTAATTGGATATAATTTTAGCTTGTTTAGGAATTAATAATTTACTTTTATTTTAGGTTACCGATATTACTGTTGCAAGCTATGAAAGAGCGATCTAAAAATCTTACGCATTCATTCTGTCAGGCATATCATATAATCTGAGAGATTGTTCTCTAGTCTATTTGGTTAAAAAAAAAAAAAGCTTTCCCCAGTTTGGAAAAAGAAATTATAAGGAAAAATAAAAGAATTGATTTTAGCTTGTTTAGGAATAACATTAAGATATTTTATTTTGGTGCGACTTGGACCACTTTAATGTAAACAGAGCTGTGAATAAGCTTTCCTTCCCCGCTCTTTCATCAAGTTTGCCTTCACTTTATGAGAGGACGCTAGCTTCGATCGATAAGTATAAAACTGAATTGTTTTTTCATATAATTCCAATGTCAAACCAGAAAGCAATCATCAAAGAAACGCATAACAACTCCCAGTAAGTGGAATACTCCAGTTCATAATTATGAACTGGGAGGGGGGGGGGGGAAGGAGCGGAATGATTTCGGATACTTTAGTTCTCTTTGCAAAGAGATCTGATTTCTTCTGGGTTCTATGACTTCAGTCAGCGATGCAATCTGGAGCTGTAGGTTATAATTTGTAGTGACGAACTACACATACACTAGTATGTCAATGAAAAAAAAAAAAAAAAAAATTGCTTATATAGTTAAATACGGGACTCACTCTTTTTTTTTTTTTTTTGCTATCATGATTTTTATTTCTAGAAAAAAGCTGCTTAGCGATAGTATCACCGTCTTGTGCGCAACGATGGCTAAGTAACTATAGGATAAACTGTCTGAATAAGTGGAGTGTAACGGAGTAACTGCCATTGCTCACAAAAAGCAAGATTAAAATTCAAAGCAATCTAAACATATCCCACAGATGTATGTTATTCAGGATACATAAAAATAATGCACACATTATCAAGTTTGCTCTTGTTATTAGATTTGTAAATAATTGACATCATAACTACAATATTACAACTGAAAGACCGTAGAAACCAAGATAATTAAAAGATCCGGAAAAAATGATGGAATTACAGATGCCAAATACGTAGAAGATTATCTCCCTACACTAAGCTCTTCCCCAATACTCTCTCTCAAATCATTAGGTGACAAAGATTCCCAATGAGGTAAACCAACAGGTGTAGGTTCGACCCCCCCCCCCCCGTGGCACAGATGTTTATGGGAGTAAGTAACAGATCATTTTCAGTAAGACTTTAATGGATGGAAGCTATAAGTGGCTCGAAAGGTACTATGTTCGCTCTCTAGAGTAGGCTCTCTCAAGTATGTAATCTTTGCATCTTTCAAAAACGCTTCAGCCTCAGGATTGAGAAAAAACCTATAGTAGTTAGAATCCAGGGTTCTAATTACTATAGGTTAACAACTCTCGTGGGTGAGAGTAGCATAATGTGTGTAAAATTGTGAACCTGAATTCACGAAACTCAACAATATTTCATGCTTTTCCCATACAACAGTTTTCTGATGAGGTTCATGTTGCTCCTGTTTGGCTCTACATAACCAAATAGATTTTCAGAGATTTCTATACCCTTCAGGCTTTATGCAAATCTGATATTATTTATCGTGTGCTTCCTGTCTTAAGGCGATGCGGCTCCCCCCCCCCCCCCTTTGTAACTATAGTAGATATGAATACAAGTGGCCATAAAGTTTTTTTTCCTTAAGTTGTATGGATTTCTGTTTAAACCAGATGCAAAGAAAGGGCCAAATTTTCTAATTTCCTGGTCAGACAGCATTTATTGTTTATGCTTTTGCATCAGGGTATCTGCTAAAGCGCTGTGCTACTAATGCTCAAAGTGTCTGTTATTTTTTTTTTTAAGCTTAAAATTTAGGATTTATAAATCTTTACTTTTTTTCTGCTGCCATTCCTGGAAGGTCATACGCAAACACAAAATAACCGACAAAAATCTACGCTTCCCTTTCACTTTTTTTTAATACAGTAAAAGTCAGTCATAAACAAGTTGTCAGTAATCAAAATAATAAACTTTATAACTTACTCATTAGGACAACTTTTTTCATTCCTCTAGTATTTGAGAAACGGAAACATCACTTAGAGATTATGACTGTCGAATGTTAATTCAGGACAAAGCAAGAAGATCAAATAAAACAGAATTAACTGCAATACAACGATTATGATTAGTCGCAAGTTCTATTAACAGATTTCGGAATATAGTACGTTATTTTATGTTTAATTGTCAATTGCCAAAAGGGATCTAATAATTCGTGCAACTTGTTACTATTACTCCTATACGGTGGGAAGCTAGTTCATCTTGAACATTGTGCCCTCCACTCACTGACGGCATAACATGAACATTATTCGGATTCATTTCTTTCACAGTGGTATTCAGTCATGAAAATAAATATCAGATGTCAGTACAGTACTACCATTGATAATACTATGTTGCCAGTAGAATGCGGCTAACTCAGAATTGTGAATGAAAGTCAGAAAAATGGAGTCATTTTGCAAAAATAATGAAAGAGCAGATATGACTGGTAGAAATATTTAGGCAGTTGTAGAAAATGACCTAAACAAAATATTCTTTTATAGATCATTACGGTACTGACAGTGCATTAAATAAATAAACCTTTTCATAACATGGAGCGAGTGGTGCATAACTACATAGAGGGGGGGGGAACACTTTAGTAATGGTATTCATACCGGAATGATCATCTCGTGTAGATATAGAGTTTACTGACCGGTAAAGTTTGTGTCTTCTAACTTTAAAGGAGTAGTTATGGTACTTTGTTGCATACCGTAATACATGCGATTATTCCTCGTGCTGTTCAAAGTCGTGATATGAAAGACTACATACCAACTTGATAATGTCGCAAAATAACGAACGTAATACAAGAACAGTAACTCTTAATTAACCAATATGCTTCATTTTATACTATTGAGATAACGTTTTTAAAACGTTAGATTAGACCAGTGGTTCTCAAAGGGTGCGCCCTAGAAGATTTCCGGGTGCGCCCTGTGGTATTCAGAGAAATATGTGTCCAGATATAAAAATAAATAGTTACTCTACTATACCTTTTCATTACGGATATACCGCTCTTTTTGTCAACACATCATTATTATGTTAATTAACAGCGGTTTTTTATATGTTTATTATATGTTATAATAATATATAATTATTATAACATATTTCTCAGAAATTTGTATATAGTGCGCCTACAATTATTTGTAGGATTTTAAATGCGCCCCGACTTCAAAAAGTTTGAGAACCACTGGATTAGACTGACTAACTTTAAAGATTGGCGCCTTCGTAGTGCAGTTGGATGGATGATGCAATATACATTCTTTGGTTAGAAAAGACCTGGGTTCCATTTTTGTCGCTGACCCGAGAAACACTCTCTCGGATATAAAAAGGCATTTTAACCGAAGGTGACATGATTTTTATCGAGTTTTCACCCGATAAACCTGTGATCGTAATACTGGCCTGTAATAAGATGCTTGAGCGAAGGATTATGTGTACTGTCCGACCACAAATGCGAGATCACTCCACACTTCTGCGCATGACAGAAGGCTAATCCATTCCGATAATAGGGTATCAATGTGTTTCGTGGGATGAGTGTTTATTATTATACGTCAGAAAATGAGCTTTTCTTTTATGAAAATTCTAGTTTTTAAAGTGTAACTAGTTTGCTTGTACAACAGTTGGGAAATTTTACGTATAAAGCGCGCGATTTCGCGTGTTGGTGACGAATTCGTACATCGCCTTATTACTTTCTCCCCTTCAACATGAATTGACTCTTAGCAATCTGCCAGCCAGGG
The DNA here is from genome assembly GCF_054136105.1 of Typopeltis vanoorti. NCBI lineage: Eukaryota > Metazoa > Arthropoda > Arachnida > Uropygi > Thelyphonidae > Typopeltis > Typopeltis vanoorti. Next base: position 47,661,433 of record NC_143552.1, read on the forward strand.
TTCTCGCATCTGTGATCTGAAAGTAGTCTAAAGGACTGAGATGTTGATATATATATATATATATGTGTGTGTGTGTGTGTGTGTGTGCGTGTGTGTGTTTTGGGGGGGTAAGTACGACATGGAATTTTTTTGGTAAGTACGACATGGAATTTTGAAGGTTGAGAAAATATTGGGAATCTGGAATATCTTGCTCTTGAACAGGAAAATGCCTGGCAGATAAAGCAACTGCGGGCCACGAATCGGGACCAAGCTTCCCGGTATAATAGCCAAGCAAGCAAGCAGTACCTCTCGCAGTTATTAACCAGCAAAATGACTGAATATCTCTTCCAGTTTTCAGGCACCGTTCCGTGCAGTCTTATTTTCTTTATATGATATGACGCCCATCCTTTTAAAGATTGTAAATCGATATAGTACATAGCGCCATGGTGTTTTTTTTTTTTTTTTAATTTATTTTATCTCGCTTCTATAATTAGAAGATATCCTCATAATGCCATATTTCTGTAATACCTCATCACTCTTCTATGGATAGTCTCAGATTCATAAATTTACCTTTTAAAACAATGGACATTGAGATACTTCGAGAATTAAAGAGAAAATAAAGAAAAATAAACAGAATACACCTAAACCTCTTTTTATGCGATTTTTGTTACGAGAATTCGGAGTTATGCGAATTGGGATATCAAAAATATTTTTTACGCGATTTTTATTCACTTTTACGAGACCAACCTAAAGTCTAAGTTAGGAAATAATCCGTAATTCAAGAAAATTCTAAGAATTTGTAGAATTGCATTCTCGTTTCAATTAAGAAAATTCTAAATTCTTACGAATTTCATTTATTGGGAATTCCTCGAATTACATAACTGACTGCGCATAAAAAAGCAGTTCTTAGCAGTTTGAATTTGGTGTTTGAGTAGACAACACAGTTACCGCATTTTTTGCATTTTTTAAGTGAAATCAAAATAAAAATCGCGTTATGAAATTAATAATTTTGCCAAGAAATAATAAATGGTAAGCTATATGTAATTTTCAAACTTTCATTTCATTAACCGAAGATTTTAATCCAGTCCTCACATGATGTTGCCGCTAACAAAAAAAAAAAAAAAAGGAAAGCCGTTTCCTTGGATATAAAAATTCAAATTTTAGATCGTCTTCAAATTGGGGAAGGTGCGACAGCTGTGGGTAAGCATTTTTGGAGTCCGTGAATCAACTGTCAGATCTATAAAGAAAAATGAAGAGGCTATTAGAAAAGCGGTATGTTCCGGTACAAAATCGAGTGCGAAATTATCATCATACACAGGAGATGTTGTTCTAGAAAAGGCCGAAAAAGCTTTAGTGATGTGGATAGAAGATAAATGTACAAAAAAGAATGCCAGTTGACGGAAATTCCATCAAGCAATCAGCATTGAGATTTTATGAACAGATTAAAAAACTGCAGCCAGATACTTCATCTCAATCGAGGAAAAAATATGAATTTCATGCAAGTAATGGTTGGCTGGCTAAGTTTATTAAAAGACATGCTCTTCATAATATAAAAAGTAAAGGTGAAACGGCTTCTGCTGATGAAACAGCTGCTAAAGCATTTTCACAAAAACTTGCTAAAATAATTGAAGATGGAGGTTACACTCGTGAACAAGTTTGGAATATGGATGAAACCGGCCTTTTCTGGAAAAAAAATGCCAAACAGAACTTGCGTATCAAAAATGCAAAAAACTGTTAGTGGAGTCAAAGCAACAAAGGGTCACATAACACTCCTATTTTGTTCGAACGCTTTAGGAGATCGGATGTTAAAACCACTGATCATAAATCGATCATTAAGACCACGGCCAATGAAAGGCGTAGATTTTCAAAAATTGCCAGTTCATTGGATGGCCAACAAAAAAGCTTGGGTGACCATTGATATTTTCACTAAGTGGTTTCACAAACATTTTATGCCAGAAGTTAGACGCTATTTGAATGATAAGGGTCTCGAATTTAAAGTGCTTTTGATTCTCCATAATGCACCCGGTCATCCTGCCATAGAACACCCAAATGTGAAATTTTTTTTTCTGCCGCCCAATACCACATCATTGCTACAACCTTTAGATCAGGGTATCATTGCGACTTTTAAAACATTATGTCAGACGAACATTTCAGTACGTTTTGAACAAGCTAAATGATGATGAAACACTGTCATTTATGGATGTGTGGAAAAGATTTTCAATTATGGATTGTATTGATCAGGTTCGATTATCGTTATCTGAATTGAGACCAGAAACTATGAATGCATGCTGGAAAGCTATTTGGCCCGCATGTGTTAAAGAGAATGCTCCTGTTCCCTTCAATCATACTGCAGAATTCCCCAATATAATAAGTTTGGCATGTGAAATTGGCGGAGAAGGATTCGATGATCTTACGTCGGCAGATATCGAAGAATTGTTAATTGATAAACCTCTTAGCGAAGACGAAATAGTGGAGATTGTTTCTGAGACTCCTGAAAGCGAAGAAGTTAATGATAACGATCAAGATAATCCTACTTTTACTGCTGATATAATTAAAGAAGTCTTAAACTGGCCAGCAATTTAGGCAATTATTTTGCCCGACATGATCCAAATGAAGAACGTGCTGGGAAGTTTCACGTGAGCTTAAGTTGTTAATGCCTTCATACAGAGAATTATATCGCGACTTATCTAAAGCATCAACACAGCGATTAATAACTGAGTTCATGCCTAAAACGACTGAAACACCCAGTGGTACTTTTGTTCAAGACATGACAAGAAGAATTCCACAAGTTGAGGCGGAAGTCGATGACGATAATACCATATCTAGTAGTTCTGGTGATATTACAGTCTCACGAAAACAAAAGCTTTCGTGTTTATTGTCAGAAACTGATAACAAATAACATAATTTTTTTATAAAATCCTTAGCAAACAACTGAAATGAATATGTTTTTTTTTAAGTTATTAAAATTCATTATATGTATGTGTGTTCTCCATGAAATGTAAATAAAAATCTTATGATCCTAACGAATTTAATGTTTGTTGTTTTCATTATTTTGCTTATATTTCTGGTTTGGAACCAATCTTCACTTTTTCTATGGAGTCGGTAGTTCTTTTTACGCGTAATTTTTTAGGAACGTATGTATCGCGTAAAAAGAGTAGGTGTAACTTACAGATTTACTTCATTACAAAAACTTGATTACTACTTTGAGGTTTAATGAAGCAAATATGAAGAGCTAACCTTGATACATTCTTCTGGTTTTTACAAGTAATCGGAAAACATTGAGCGATTTAATGCGACGTAAGGCGTTTTGAGAGATTAGCAGGAAAAATTGAAGTAAGAATGAACTAGAACATAAACGTAATACATTCGATATCAAATTAATTGATTTTAAATAAGTTACACACACACACAACAGTAGCGAACAAATTAATCCGAACAAGCCGAATTTTCGTTTTGTTTTTGGATTTGGTTCTGGTCGAATGCTGCGTGTTTTAACTGTCTCTACGATGTTTATTAACAGTGTTTAACAACGTAACCTACCACCGTTAATTCCTTATTCGACCAAAATTCCACCGATAGTTGTGGTTGTACATATCATATTGTAAACATTTCTTTGTTAATAAACCCGTATTTACTTCATAGCATATATCGTTGCAGTTATTCACTACTTTTATTTTTTTAACAGAGAACACTTTTGGATGACGTAAGTAAAGCAAAGAATTATGTGTCGAAATCGGATGTACGATGTGATGCCAGCACTTGCAATATTCTGAACTAGTTAAAATCAATAGATCATTAGGGATTAATTGTGAAAGGAAATTTCCTGCTCAATTATGATGAATTTCCCAGAACAATTTAAGCAACATAAGAAATAACTATAAAATGAACGATGCAACCTTTTAGATATGTTTGCGAAGAAAAAAAAAATCATCACCTTCATTCTGATCATAATTTTTCAGGGGATCTTAAGTAAGATCCCCTCTTCCAAATATGATCAAAATCTGACCATATTTGGATGTTTTTCGTTATTTTCAAGTTGCTTTAGTGCTTTTTAACTGGATTTAACTTTACAAAATCTGGCATATTATATCCTGACTAAGCTTTCTAGAATAAAAGTGCCTGGCTGATAATATTCAACCTAGAACTGGAGTAAAAGAAGGTCGAATTTTGTTATTAATGTAACATATGTAGTCTGTCAGTTACTCACTGTAATACTTAGTTTAAGATTCACTGCCACGGTTTGATAATCCTATTTAATAATCTGATCGTAATAAAAAAAGAAGTAAAGCAATATTTAAAATAGGTTCTTTTTGCATTGTATTTCAAAAGTTACGGGATGATTTTTTTTCCCCATCTGGGATTTGGTTATGGTACACTAGATGAAATGGTATACTATACCATTTCATCTAGTGTACCATAGTATATCTGTAAACTGGTCCTACCCTACTTTCTATCTTTTCTTCTTGCCCCCCCCCCCAAGTGCTATTACAGTATTCGAGGACTAGGGATGAATCTTTTCTATTCTACTATTTCCTTTCGCTTATGCAGTGGGAGTCCGCCTTCTCTATTGGATATTCGCCTCGCCTAGTAGGCGAAGACAAGGGAGAGGAGATGAATACCACCTGTCCTTAAATTACCCACTATTAGATATGAAGGAAAGCTTACAGAATGTCATGCTAGCTCGGTCGTCGTCAGGACAAACAAGGTCCGCATCATCTTTTGGAGATACCAGAAGAGATAAAAATGTGCTACTAGTGACAATGCAATGACCTTTCCATGCATATAAAAATATTTAAACATGAATTTCGTATGAAAAACAGTTTTATGATCGGAACATGGAATGTTAGATCTTTATAGCAACGTGGTCAACTCAAGATTCTGCAGCAATAATTAGCACGCTATGAATGGTCCATCATTGGATTATGTGAGACAAGATGGGCAGAATCTGGAGAATTAACAACAGAAGAAGGAAATTTCTTCCAAAAGGATGGCAAGAAGGACTTTTCCTCATCCAAAAAATATTAAGCACTGTGTCATAGACTTTAAATCTGTAAACAGTAGATTTGCAGTAGTAAGACTAAAGCGTAAACTACTAATATTTATCATACACGTATATGCAACAGCAACTTTGTATAATGATCAGGAAGTGGATCACTTTTCTGACCAGATCAATAACATGATTCGTGAAACACATACGAAAGACTTTCTAATAGTACAAGGGGATTGGAATGCAAAAATCAGATTAGATATAGCAAGGAATTTTCTTCCCGTTGTATGCGCTTCTGGATTAAGAGAAACAAATGACAGGGATATGAAACTGACAGAATTTGCTTTGCAGAATGATCTCACCATAACACACACCTTCTCCGTATAAAAAGGTTATGAAAATAGACCTGGATCTCCCCAGATGGACGAACACGGAATATAATTGATTATAGTTATAAAACCTGTATAAACTCACCAAGAACAAGATCTTTCCCGGTGCTGATACTGGAAGTGACCATAATTTAGTCATAGTAACATTTATGCTGAAATTTGGATTTAGACCCACGAGAAAAATAAGTGAAAACGTTTAAGCGCAACTAGAATCAAATACCACTAAAGAATTGTTTAAAACAAATCGTGCTTCTGCACTTTCTGGAATCTCTGCTGACTCTCTTGGTCATGATACCTCTTATCAACAGTTTAAGGACAGTTATTGAAGCAGTTGAAAATATCCTGGGAAGAAAATTAAGTATTAATAAACCTTGGATTACCCACGAAATATTGCAGCTTTGTGATCAGTGGACCAGTTCGGCACATTGGAAACAACAATGAACAGTTACTTAAATATAAAGAGCCAATAGGCTTCATTTCGGCGATATAAACATTATTCAAATTAGGGGGATATTAAATCCCACATTGTTTTAAAACCGAATAAGAAGCTCAAAGATTGGAATCAGAGAGTTTCATGCCGAATATAGTAAACTATATAGTAAATAGTAAACTATAAAAGTATCGGCGAATACTAGCGTGAGCTAATGCAAGTAGTCTTAGTACGTAGTACAATCTCGTTCAACTCGTTGCAAAGGTGGGGAAAGTTCTGATCGCTATTCTTGGTATTTTACATAATGTAAAAACACATTTCCTAGGAAATGTATGCTGTTATTACATTACGGTGGGAGGTCACTACCCAGACCGGTTTCAGCCTTATGAATAAGTAAAGCCGTCTCTAAAAATTCGGACGATCCCTAGGCCACTCAATCGTGGGCGAAAGACCGTCCATCTCAGTGATGGCCTTCCACCCACACGCCAGCAGAACCGCTCAAATTCCGAAGAAAAGCATTCACCGACAAAGCCCCTCACCGGACCGTGCCGGAAAACACTTGCCCCGGAGACTCAAATTGCTCCCTTAAGGCAAAAACCTTAAGAGAGCGAACTCATAATAGCCCCCCACCGGTTTCAGCCTTTTTTGAGGCTTCATCAGTGAGTAGCTAGACCAACTAGATACAAAAGGTATAGCGAAAAGAACTTATATACTCTGCTATACGAGTTGTCAAACAGGTGCAACCATTAAGTTACTTAAATATAAAGAGCCAATAGGCTTCATTTCGGCGATATAAACATTATTCAAATTAAGGGGATATTAAATCCCACATTGTTTTAAAACCGAATAAGAAACTCAAAGATTGGAATCAGAGAGTTCATGCCGAATATAGTAAAGTATAAAAGTTTCGGCGATTACTAGCGTGAGCTAATGCAAGTAGTCCTAGTACGAAGTACAATATCGGGTAACTCGTTGCAAAGTTGGGGAAAGTTATGTAATAACAGCATACATTTCCTAGGAAATGTGTTTTTACATTATGGAAAATACCAAGAATAGCGATCAGAACTTTCCCCACCTTTGCGATGAGTTGCCCGAGATTGTACTACGTACTAGGACTACTTGCATTAGCTCATGCTAGTAATCGCCGAAACTATTATAGTTTACTATATTCGGCATGAAACTCTCTGATTCCAATCTTTGAGTTTCTTATTCGGCTTTAAAACAATGTGGGATTTAATATCCCCTTAATCTGAATAACAATGAACAGTATAATTATCCGAACAGACAGATTAAAAAGGAGGTAAAGTTTGTTTAAAAAAAAAAAAAAAGGTTATCCAAAGAATGCGAAGAAATTCAGGATAATCTTCAGAAGAATAGCTGTACAATAGCATACCAAATAATTAAGAAATTAACAAAGCCTTTTGTTGGTAGCAGCTGGATAATTGGAACAAATATTACTGATTACAAAAAATATTGAAAAGATGGTATGATTATTCAAGTAAACTATTCAAGTGTGATAATAATCTTGGACAAAAAAAAAAAAAAAAATTAGAGAGAACTGTCCTAATGATAACAGAGAACAGTGATTATTCTAAGTAGAAAGCCTTTTAACATCAAAATCGGGAAAAACAGCAGGAACTGACAATATTCCAACAGGATTACTCAAAGAAGGGGGGGGGGGAGCATTGTTAGTTCACTCCACAAAATTTGACAGCAGGTGTGGAACACTCAGATCTTGCCAAAAGATTGGTGCACAGTTATCCTTATTCCCATTAAAAAAAAAAGGAAATATCAAAAAAATGCAATAATTTTAGAACAATTAGCTTCATCAGTCACCCAAGCAAAATATTTTTGGACATCTTTACTCTCACGTATTGAAGCAAAAATGGATTTCAAATTTTAAGATTTCAGGCTGGATTTAGAAAGAAAGGGAGCACAATTGACCATATATTTACGCTCCATGTGATTAGAGAAAAATATGTACAACATAATAAAGTACTGTGTCATAATTTTATTGACATACAAAAGCCTTTGATTCTATTTGGCATGCCCTTTGTAAAATTCTGCAACATTACAGAATAGACAACAAAATAATATGACTGACTGAATATCCCTGTACTCATCTTCTGAAATGATGGCTGAAATCAAGGGGAATTATAGCACTCCCTTTCCAATGGAGCGTGGAGTAAGACAGTCATGCAAATTATCACCAACATTAACTACTTTCTCGAATATGTTGACATTACGAAGCCTGCACAGCTGCGATATTGGAGTGACAATAAGAGGAAGAAGAATAGACCATCTAAAGTTTGCTGATGATATTGATTTTCTTGCGTAAACAAATCAGATCTTCAGGAAATCACCACAAAAGTAGCTTATATTCTTAAAAATATGGCTTAACCATGAATACCCAAAAATCAAAATGACATATCTGTACTTCTTGATCAAAAAGGAAGTTGTGTACAGAAACTGAAAAAAATTCTACTTGAGGATTATTTCAGTTTGCAATCTATTGCAAAAGCAACAACATAATTCCAAACTATTCATCGATGGCTTGATCTTCCATTACAGAGAATGGGCACCGCGCAAGTCAGCCCCCCCCCCTCCCCCATAATTATTCAAAGTAGTGTTTGGCTTGGATGTAGTAGCCTGTATGCGGAATCCAATGTATGGAGTTCGACAGTTCAGTTATAACCCATATAGCTGTGGACGACTTGAACTCCTGAAAGGATGATGTTATCAGTTTCTATATTTTACTGGCATCAACTATAATTGATCTCAAATATTTAAGTTTTGCTGCAATCGCATGAAATAATGATTTATTGTAGCACATGATAATACTTCACTGCCATCACTATAGAACTACAGTCATTTAGCGTACATTGCACTTGCCGTACAAAGTGATCTGTCATCAGTTCAAGAAAGAGGAAGGATGACACCTAAACATTTTTTTCAAAGTGCGTCGTCAGACTCGCTGTCGAAAAAGGGTCTTGTAAATCCTATTTATTCAATGCTTCTCTTTCGATGTTTGCTACTAATCTAATAAAACCTAGTATCACGGTGTTACATACTATACGACGTTAATGTTAAACAAAATAGACAGTACAGAAAACAATCACTTTCAGCGGTTCAGATTAAAATAAAATACATTTTGTGCTATAAATGGGAGAAAGCATTTCTTTAGTTAAGTACACAAAAGACATTATTTGAAAAGTCAGGTAAGAGAGAGAGACAGAGAGACCACATTTTCTGGTACTATAAAGTCAGATCAATACAATTTAAATTTATCTCTGCTGCCATTCTTGACCTTTAGTTTCTACGCTTTTTTTTTTTTTTTTTTTTTTTTTTTAAAGTAAACTGTTGAATCAATGTTCGCATAAGGTGAGCCATATTTCAACATGATGATTTGAAGAATTTTCTAAATTGTTTTGCTCATTATAAATCGTTTTAAATTTGAGGTTTTTTTGGGGGAGGGGGGAATAGACTGATTAAATTCTGAACTTTAAAGAAGGGCAACAAGAAAAAAAAATTGCCGGTGACGAATTAAGATCCCAGGATACCAATTCCGCATGGAAGGAAGAGGGAGTTACAATAATTATGACACTAAATAGAATTTATGGACAAACTAAAAAAGTAAATAGTATAAAAAAGGACAAAAACGGATGATTTATTATAGTAAAAAAAATCGTCACCTGTGCATACAAGAAATATTCGTAATTAACATTATGCTACCATATACAGTATATTCTTTGTGCACATTGCTTGAGATGCTCTGGTCGTCCATGCATTTCTAAACTCTCTGCCGTTCGTGAGTGTTTTGGTATTGTTTTCTTAAATACTCCAAAAAGAAAAATACTCTGACGTTTGCTATTGACATTCTCCTATTATGGAATTTATTATTTTTATCAAGCAGTAATGAAAGCACAGTGGTAAAAAAACACTGACGAGGCATGCAGTCAGGAATACATATCCATACCTGAAGTAGAAAAAGCCTGAAATGTGGAAAGGCAGCAGGAGTAGATGATATTCGACCAGAAATGCTCAAGTATGGAGGTATAAAAAGTCTTACAGTAGATGCATTGCATAGTTCAGAAGGTCTGGACAGAGAGACGAATTACAGATGATTGGAGTAGAGCTCTCATAGTACCCATATATAAAAAGGGAAATAAAACTGAATGCGAGAATTACAGAGGTATTTCCTTATTGAGTGTTCCTGGAAAGATATATGCAAGTCTACTTGAGAAACGGTTGAGAAGGATTTGGGGAGAGAAGCTTGAAGAACAAGCTGGATTCAGGCCAAATAGAGGCTGTCAGGATCAGATTTTCACTTTACTACAGAAAAAAAAAAGAACTTGACATTGTCAGCATCCAGGAATGCGTTAGCAGAGCTAATCTCAGGTGGTACGGTCACTTAAACAGAATGGGAGAGGAAAGATTAGCAAAACAAGTGTTCTCTGCCAGGTTGGCAGGAAAGAGACCCAGAGGAAGACCAAGATATAGGTGGATTGATATAGTTAAAAGTGCCTTAGAAGATAGAAATATAACATCTGATAATGTTGAAGTCTTGGCAAGTAACAGACTGATTTGGAGGAAAATTGTAGATAGGGGGTTAGTAATGATGTAATTTTTCATGTAGTACTATCATATCCTGTACACCCTTTTAAGGTATATATCAGGAATTTGATGATGATTATTATTATTTTTATCATTTACTTCTCTTTGCTCTTGCATTAACCTCCGATATCCCCACCCCCTTCAGTGACAAGAATTCAAAATTCTGCAATTTCAGGTTTCTGGCTCTGCCTTTTCCCTCAAATATAGGTATACATTGTCAATACGTTTGAGCAGGGTGTTCCCAACCCTATGCCCGCGGGCACCATGGCGCCCGTCAACCAATTTGTGTGTGCCCGCCGCTGTTCAACCGTGTGCCGTATAGTTTGAAATAATCACACAACAATTCATGGCATGCTATATGACGCATGCGTTAATGACACATGATGAGTATTAAACGCTGCAATGTAAAGCAGACGCACATTCGAAGTTGTTCATTCCAGTTTAAGAACTGGAATATCATCATATTCTCCTAATTATGAAGCACTGGCCAATGAAATGCAATGCCAAAAATCACACTAACTTACATATATATTTAAATTTTTATATAATGTAAACTTTTAAGTAATAAAACATTTGATTATAATGTAAACTTTGTATGTATTCATTTAACAAAAGAATTCAAAAAATTTGCTTGAAAAAATAGATGGTGCCCGTCGCCCAATCGGTATTTTAGAATGTGCTCTAGGAAACAAAAATGTTGGGAACCCCCTGCGTTTGAGAGTTGACATGAAAAGTTCCTGCATCAGTGGGACTCACACCAAGACGGTCAAACTCATTTTCGCTCTCCTTCAAACTACTGTACATCTCTTCGTTGCCGTTTTAATACAAGGAAAGCAAGTATGAAAAACCCAATGCAGAATTAGGAGTAACGCCACCGTTTCATGATCAGGTAAATGCTGGTCACCTTAAAACTAAATATGTTAGATAGCAATTACAGCCTTAAATTATACAAAATATTCTTCCAAATTTTGATTTCACGAGACCTCTGTTGCTGTTCCCGCTATCTTAATACGAGTACTGCTAAACGTCAGTGTATTCCTCAAATAGTGACCGAATTTCATGCAACTATTGGGCTAGAAATACAGTACTATTGTGTTTCGTAACACGATGAAAATTAAGCTACTGAAGATTAATATTTTACATGGTTCTGAGATCAGCAGTGTTTTGAAAAAAATATTAGAGTCTTTAAGTTTCGGTAATTATGTTATCTCAGCTTCATTCCAATTATCAATATCTTTTCCCTTAAAAAATGTTCATTGATGGAATCGCCTTGACTCAGCGCATTTTGGTTAACGATAGCAGTCGATTATTCCTTCTGGTAAATTCACATTTACCCGCAAGGAATAATCGACTGAAACAGTTCTAGATGCAAATTTGCAATCTTTCCATTTTCATATCTTCACCAGTGAAATATGGTTGATAGAAAACTTTTCGAAATTTACTTTTATAATATCGAATACTGCTACTACTAAGTTTACTACTAATAGAGATCAATTTGGTGATAGTTTTTGTTCATGAGCTGAAAACAAACTATATGAAATTAGATATTTCTTTGGAGAAAATATTCAAATATTAATTCGAATGAGACTTGGGACATTTATCTCCTAGCAGTTAACGCTTTTCTCTCTCTCCACACCTTTGAGTAAATTACTTTAGCAATGTATAACTCAAAAGTCTGGCCTTGTGGAAATTTTTCGGAGCCAAAACAAATGCACTAAAAATGTATGGTATATTTTTAAATTTGGTGTTCCACTTGGTTATGTAGAATTAATCAAAAGATATGCTACAAACTAAAAACAAATTACATTATATTATATTTTTTGATTGAAGTGTTTTGTTTTTTTTTGTTTGTAACAACAATGTGACTGAATATTTGCATAATTCGCGAATGCTAACTTTTTATAGTACATTGAATATATCTTTAAATTATAGTTATTCCAAATTGCTTTTCGCTAATTCGGTCTTTTATAATAATAATAAAAAAAAATCACTTACCACAAAGTAAAATAAACATCAAGTGTGCTCCGATATCGTCAGATTTTTTACAGATATAAAATTAATCATTTGCCACTGAAAGTCTATTCATCAAGCGGTGTACTAGAGGCAGGAAAACATCGGAATATGACTTCTCACTTATTTGAATCCTACGTTCTGATGGAACCAATATACATGCATATTGTTTTTTTTTTTTCCTATTTTTATAGCATTAAATATGTCAGGAAGTTCTTTGAATGTATTTGGCATTGTTTTATATTTCCATTGGTACATAGCCTAACCTACAAAAGGAAAAAAAAAAAAATAAGCAGGGTTTATTTGCAGGACCAAACATTTCACCTTTTTACATCTGAGCTACCACACGCGCAAGATATGTGTGGTTGTACTTTACGCGTGTGCTGAATTATCTTCAGGATGGGGGGGTGTCCAGTAAATTTAATACGGCACACTAAATTACTTCAGAACAGCGACTCTTAACCAGAGCATCGTAAAAAGAAACGGATTAAACTGACAACTATTATTCAATAAATTTTAAATTAAATATTTTTTGTTCAAAAGTTATTATATAAATAACTTATTAACAGTAATACAAAATAATGAGATCTTAATAAACAGCATAGTGTTTTATCGTCGCCTTGTTCGACTAAAAAAATGAAATGCAAGAAAACAATCAAAAGTTAGGCTCTCATACATTCTGGAAAAACAGAATGCACTACTACTAGGTTTTTCTTAAAAATATAAATATTAGAATAAGCTGTAATTTTTCATAGGGGTATATCTGAAGCCGCTTCCTGTGACTAACGGTTATCAAGGGTAAAATTTTTTTGACGAGTGGTTAGAGTTGGTCTTTCGAACAGGATTACGTACACAAGGAAACTTCCTCAAAATATAACAAGACTTAGTCCAAGACAAAGTTTTAATACCTCTTTCCTGCAGAAGACATGCCTGTAAAGTCATGTAGAAACTTTGAAAGGTTCGAATTTTGAAAAGAGAGTTTAAGAAGACGTATGGCTCTTCCTAGATAATTACAGACTTTTCCTGTTTTTTGTCAACTGCAGTTCTTTGCAGACTAATTTTTATTTATTTTATTTTCTTTTTTGTAAATTTCCTTCTTGGTGAGAAACATAAGTATTATCTTAACTTGTATTCATTTCGTTTACGAGACTTCAAATATTGACTAGTGCTAAATACCTGAAGACACTATTGTAAGAGATAGGCCAAAAATATCACAGGGGAGAATTAGAAAGGTTGAACGTATTGTGAATAGAATGGAATCTCATAAGGAATGTTTAAGTAAGGGAAATGACTAACTGTGTCGCAAAACACATATATTATTATTATTACACGGACAATGCAATGGAGTCTGTCGACTCATCGAGGGAGGCCATATTATGCCAAGCACTATCAAACATTTGCGCAATATCTATCATACTTCGCTTTCAGCTCAACAGACACTTACAACAGACTCTGGCAACCTATTCCATTCATTCACTACTCTCCAAGAAAGTCCTCACACCCTTGCTGACTACACTCCTGCTCAATTTCCAAGGATGGCCCCCGGTTTTCTCCACCAGACCTCTTCAAAACGTTTCTCTGTGTTAATCTTGAAACCCTTCAGTACTTTTTATCTCTCAATCATATCACATCTTTTTTCGCCTGTTAACCAATTTCTGTATTTTAATAAGGCGCATTCCATAGGCCTGTCACCTGGTTCCTCTCCACCTCCTCATCCACAAGAAACAAAGGTGACCAAATCTATGTACAGCAGTCATTTTTGGCGAGGGAGAAAACATGCTGGTAGCAATCATCCTAAGTAGCAAGAACAGCCATTCTGCCGAAACAGACAAATATATTGTAGACAATATATTTGTCTAATTTTACTAATGCAAAATTAATCCACAATTAAAAAAAAAATGGGGGAGGATAATGTTTATGCGATGCTAATAAATGGTAAGTGCAAATACACGGGTTTATCATGAATTTGTTTTTAAATGTCAGTTTTTCTACTTATAACCGAACGCTGTATTATATGGACGAGAGAGGTCATAGACAAGAATGGTATATACTCAAAAAAACTAAGAACAATATCCTTTCTTGAAGGATTTTATATATATATATATATAAAGTCTGGTGAGAAGCTCTTGTTCATAACAGTGATTGGCCAACTTGTTCAGGGGCTTTCATACAAAATTCCACAAAAGAAAAACAAGATAATTACCACTAGAAAGTAGGGGTAGATTAAAAGCTTTAAATAAAATTTTCTTTCTATAATATATTATTATTATTATTATTATTATTTTCCCACCAATTATAAACAGTTCTTGAGACCACAGAAAAGTTACATAAAGGCGTTGATCTTACCACTGAGGCACTTCCTTCGTGCAGCCTATAGCAACATTTTGTTTGGTTTGGTTTATTTGGCACAAAAACAACAAAAGTTATACTGCGCCATAGTAAAGGTTACGGCTATACATAACCAGTTAAAGAAAATTGAAAACGATATGCATGTTCAAATTATAAGTATTTTCAATTAAAAGTAGGTTAGCCAGCTCACATAGGTGACAGTTTTTCTTCTACATAACCTGAAGATATGCAATTTACTGCTATAACGCACGTGTTTCTTGCAGAGCTGCTTGCCGTAACCCCAGACAGGTCGAGAGGATATTGCCAATGTTTGGCAATATCATCTCGACCTGTGAATGTCTTCGATGGCAGATGATTTTTATCACTTGTGAAATAATCTCTGCTTACTGGAGGTCTGAAACTTAAAAAAGGTCCATGTTTGCTCTCTCTAGAACGAGGATTGCGGATTATCTAATCCTTAGTTCATATAGGACAACGATGAGTGGTACAGATTTCTACACCATTCGTGTAGTTGGGATTAGTATTATGGAAAAAAAAACATCGCTGCTGGTTTCTTTGAAAATAAATTTTTCGCCACACTTTTAATCGGTGAAGGGAAAGCGATAGAAATATTAAATTCATTAATTTCTACCTTAAACTCCTGAACAAACGATAATTTAATCCTTTTCTGAAATAAAGAATTTGCAAAATTAAGTGCACTGATAGCATATATTTATCAATGAATGTTTCTTTTCTTAGTATGAGTCTCGGCAAAGCTGTATTTGAGAAGTATCCTCCCTCAACACTTCGAAAAAGCAACTTTTTCCAGTTCAGTATTGCCTTGTTCGACAGGATAGGTCAACTGGTTGAGGTTTTAAGGGCGTCTTTCGTACGCTTTGTGGAAAATGACCTGGTAAGTCGTTTAATGCTATTTTAACAAAATGAAAGATTCTTGAACATCATAACCTTATTTTACCCAATTTCTTACAATTCTTTCGCCTTGGAAAGCGAAACAATCTGAAAACAACTGAAACACTTCTTAAAATATTATTGTTAAAGCCCAATTCATAATGTTCAATATTCTGTAATATAATTATTCATATGTCCGCGCGGTTAGCCTAGTGGCTGTGCGCTTCGCAACCATATGCCTGGGGAAGGAGTGTCCTAGGTTCGATTCTCGTCAGAGACGTGAGAAGCTCAAGGATCTTCCTCAGCTATAGCCAAATTAGCCGGTCTTGGGCAGCAGGGTTTT
Organism: Typopeltis vanoorti; assembly: GCF_054136105.1. Taxonomy (NCBI): domain Eukaryota; kingdom Metazoa; phylum Arthropoda; class Arachnida; order Uropygi; family Thelyphonidae; genus Typopeltis; species Typopeltis vanoorti. The sequence continues at coordinate 47,677,422 of NC_143552.1, forward strand.
CCCTCTAGTTTATCTGGGGTTTTTCATCCCGCAAGCAGGCAAACCTTCCCCGTGAACACACGGATACAGTCAGAAATATACCTCCCTAGGGATGCAGCAGAGGAGTGGCGAACCGGCTGCATTAATACCAGTAAACCCCCTCATTAGGAGGAGGGGACTCAACCCGTCCTAGATGGATGAAGATAGGAGGAGAATTATTCATAAGAATCAAACACGGTCCTAGTTTTTATAAATTAATTCAATGATTGTCAATAATTTACCATGAAGACTGTACTGTATCTTAACTATTATCTTTCAGGAAATTATACCGTATACTAAATATTAATTAATAATAACTTTAATTATTACTTCCTATATTTTGGCAATTTCGAGCAATTAGAACATAAAAAGATAACATAAACAAAACAGTAATGTTATAATAAGCAGATGATATATACCTTGTTGGAGAAAACACTAAAGACATCAGAACAATATATCAAAAATGTTGCTGAAAAAACTATCATTACAAATCAACCAAGATAAAACTGAATGTTTAAATGTAATCAGAAATCACAATCAATGGGAAAATGACCAGTTAACATTATAACCTGAAATTTAAAAGTGCCGCCTCTTTCAAATATCTTGGAACAATGATTACTCGAGATAATAAAATTAGTACAGAAATAAAAGCTAGAATACATGCCTCCAATAGATCTTATAATTCACTACATCATTTATTATCTTCCAAAATTCCATCAAACAGAGTTCAAACAAAAATATACAAGATAATCACTGTTTTATATGGAGCAGAAACTTGGAGCATAACAGACCAAGATGCAAAAGTGTTACAGATCTTTGAAAATATAATCCTTAGAAAAGTCTATGGACCTGTAAGAGATAGAACAACAGGTGAATGGAGAAGAAGAGATAATCAAGAACTATATGAACTCTATAGATCCTCACTTCTAGTTGATGAGATTAGAGCATGCAGATTGAGATGGCTTGGACATGTTGAAAGAATGGCTAAACAAGCATCCAAGATGAACCACGGAAAGCGACCCAGAGGTAGACCGCGGATGCTTTGGGAGAATAATATCCAAAAAGACAGCTGAAATGAGAATCCAGGACTGGAATGCAAGAGCTCAAGACAGAAAGGAGTAGAAAAAGTTGGTACATGCAGCAAAGAACATTGAGGTTCAGATAGCTGAAGAAGAAGAAAAATATTTCGTCAACGTTACATTGCCATCATCAGGGATCACAGAATAATGCTATGTGCACGCAGGCACTAACACTGGGTAAATGAGGCTAGAGAAGGGCAACCAAAGTCGGGCCTAGATTCTAAATGACGACTCCTAGTGGGCTAAACTGGGTGGTCTTGGCAGTTAGACTGGAGAACCCAAGTGAAAAATAATAGTTATGAATGGCCAACGTATAAGTCTTTCAACCAGAACTGTACTTTATCAAAATCTCGATGAATGATCTGAATAATTATATCTAGAAAACACACTCTCCTCCCAGCTTCCTCTAGAATGGGATCACGAGACGCTTCCTTTCATTATACTTACAAGTAAGTTAATGGATATAATATCGGGGGAAATAGCGGATACAACAAAGTCTCAAGAAGATAATGCGCTTTTGTAAATATTTCTCAGATATTTCCTATTTCATGCGATCGAGTAGTATGGATCCCTTTACCATTCAACAAGCATTGGTTCTGTCTCGGTAGTGTAGATACGACGGTGGTCTGAAAAGTTCTCGGCCTAACAAAAAAAAAAACGAATTTATGATTTCAAAATTATTTTTATTTTCAACATAATCTCCCTTAAGACTAATATATTTATTCCAGAGATGCTCCAGCGCCATTATCCCGTCCCTGTAGTGGTTCGACAACACTTTTGCTTCTCACTACGATCTGCAAAATACCCCTCTACAGCTGCAATCACCTCTTGATTCGAAGAAAAACGCTGACCAGCGAAGAAGAGTTTTAGTTTTGGGAAGAGATACATTAGAAGTCACAGGGAGCCAAATCTGGGGAATAGGGTGGATGCTCCAACAATTCATAATGTAGATCCCTTAATTTTCCCATCAAAACACCTTTGTGGGCAGATGCATTGTCCTGTTCTGCAAACCGAGTTTTTTCTCACGAAGTTTTTCGTCTTGTCTGGTTAAAAGATCGGAATAATATTCCCAGATTATTGTTTTACTCTTTTCAAAATAATTAATAAACAAAATGGCTTTAGCATTCCAAAACACCAATGCCATGAGCTTTCCTGCTGACGGAACCGACTTTGTCTTCTTTGGCGCTGAACAACCGGCTTCTGTCCACTGTTTTGATTTTGGTGTGTAATAGTGAATCCAAGTCTCATCCATAGTAACAAATCGACGCACAAAATCAGTTTTATTCTTGTTAAAACGCTCCAAGAGCACTGTTCAAAGATTTTCATGCGAGTGCGTTTTTGATCTGCTGGGAGCAAGCGCGGCACCCATCTTGCACAAAGCTTTTTCATTTGCAATTCTTCATGAAAAATATGTGGTGGGAGTGGGTGGACGGTTTGTGAATGTATCTGCCTGTGTGAGTTGGTTTTCTATATACAGTGAAGGAAAGATTACCATTACGAAGGCGTGTTACTAAGGTTTTAGGAAGGGTAGATTATTATTATTTTCCTTTTCCATCGTGAAATGCCTATAGTCTCAGCAATTTCCGCACTTTGACTCTCCGGTCATCCAATACCATATCATGCACTTGATGAATGATTTCAGGTGGTGTTGTTACACTTTTTGGACGTCCTTAACGTGGATCACCTTCAAGGCTGGTACGGCCACGTTTAAACTCGGCAGTCCATTTCTTAATTGTCGAAAATGAAAGAGAAGAAGTGTCCATAAACTTTTATGAACTTGGAATGAATTTCTTTTGGCGTTAAACCTTCTTTTACAAAGAATTTTATAACCGCACAATATTATCAATTTCAAGGGATACAGACACTTTTATTTCAGACAGCTGTATAAAACAAACTACATGATAGAATGGGTTGCAATTTCACATGGATGCTTATTACAGATGTACCAACTTAAAAAAGAAAAAATCTTGCCGATAGTGTTGCCATTTATGGTCGAGGCCAAGAACTTTTCAGACCACCCTCGTATAGTGCTAAGTGAAGTAGCGCTCGAGGTTTTATTCATCTCAACGTTCCGCTCATCCTTTTCCATAATGGCGACTTCTTAAATCCGTAAACAAATAAAAATAAAATTAAAATAAAAAAGAATAAATCTGATGTTATATATCATTAAGGTAGTTTAAATAATATTTTCGCAATATTAATATTCTGAAATGTATCCATTATTGCTAAAGAAAATGCAAATATTAATTAAAAAAAAAGAGTACCAGAGCGTGGACTATTTTTAAGATAGTTTCAGCAACATTTGTGATTTCGACATACTTTTTCCAGTATTGCTGTTTTTGAGGTACATAACTTTGTTCCTTTTGATAAATAGACTAAAATATACCTACATCATGATTCGATGCACTAAACCGTACAGATGTACTGTAAAACTCCCTCCATAATTCTTCAACTGGGAATGAAATTTTGGCATAAACCAAAAGCTAAAAGCGCTATACTGAATGTCAATACAAAATCATGGTATTGTATCTTGTTCTCTCTCTCTCTCTCTCTCTCTCTCTCTCTCTCTCTCTCTCTCTCACTCACTCACTCACTCACTCACACACACACACACACACACACACACACACACACACACACACACACACACACACACACACACACACACACACACACACACACACACACACACACACACACACTTCTTATTTTCTACTAGCAGGCAAATTTTTAGAGTGAGGAAGAGATTACAAAGTTACACACCTTCGGCATGAAATATCTAGATATTACACCACTTAACACATGATCTCTGTTCAGCAGTCTCCGTATATTCGCCTTTTATTAGTATCGGATAAAGGGAATTACTAGCCTGACGGCTGTTTTTAACTGTACGTTCTCTGCCTAGTATAGGTACGGACTACCTATACTAGACAGAGAACGCGTCTTTTAAGTATTGCAATATCAAGATAAACATGCCGAAGGCTATTTGGTCTATACTAATTGCGCTGCAAACAGATTGCCTGTTTATGCGGAAGGAAAATCAGTTTTCAGGAAGAAAAACCCTACCATCATCATATGCGATTGTCTAACTCACCTTCAGTTGAACAGCCCTCATAAAGGTAACAGCGTCCTAGATAGGATTCGCAAAGATTTTAGTTCGGAAAGACTAAATACAAGGCGGGTCTTTTAGAATAAAGAGCATCCTAAATACCGACTGAACACTTCAGAAATTTAACATACAGAAACACTTTGATTACAGTGTTTCTGAATGCGTAGTAAATTACAACAAATGAGTCATTTTTTATTCCCCTCATTTCTTTTTAATACGCTTCAAATGTCGAAGGGAAGCTCTTTTTATCATGCATTTTGATTTTTTTTTATTAACTAAAAAAAAAAAAAACGAGATGACCGCAAACCACAATGCGACCGCCAGATGCCAATAGGTGAATTTGATGTAGGGTCTATAATTGATTTAATAAATAATATTCAGTGAATATTATTCATATTGCGAGAATGTCGGGACTCGGAATAAATAATATCAAAATGGAATAGCTGCGAGATCGGTCTGTCTGTATCAGTAGCAATGTCGTATTCGAGGAGGCAGAAAAGCGAACAATTTAAAAGAGTTGCTTCGATGATGTTACTTTTGATACCAGTATTGTTACTGCTATTATGACACAGTTCGTTTGGTAGCACTGTTGTAAAACCAAATGCATGGAATATGCATATCACGCAACTCGGCAGATACCAGGAGGGTTTAAAAAGATGGACACGGGATTTTGACCTTCATAATAGTTATGAAGAGAAACCACTATCTCCATGTGCTCTGGCTGTTAATATACATCTACACTGATGGCACTAACCTTGTCCCAACTTCTCTTGCTCGTGAAGCTGTACTACCTAAAAATTGCAATGCTGTTGCCACCAGGGACGAATGCTGGTCTCGAAATTCACGCTTGCTCTTGTTATCATTCAGGCAGTGAGAGGTGTGATTGAAATCTAATCAGCGGAATAATGAATTACTGATAATTTAAAACTATATATTTAGAAATTTATGTACATTTAATCATACAAATATAACATTCATTTTACAAATGATATTCTGTCTTTTTTTCAATTTAGCTAACCTACTTGAATACAAATTCTACCCTACGGTTCTTCTTTATGAAATGGTCAATAACATCGTCAGAAAAAGTTGGTTGCAACTTAATTTTCCCAAGCAACACGCACACTTGTAAAGGCTGGCTGAAGCTCACTGGCTAGAGCTACCTTGACTGCGTATGGCCTATGTTTAAGAAACAGAGTGAGACTACGTGAAGGGAGCGGAAATGACGATGCACGCGCATGAAATCACAGTGCTACAGCGAGGACCAGGAGGCTCCGACAACCGAGCAAGCCAAGGTAGCTTTGACTAGACGAGCAAGCATCGGCCTTCGATACACAATGCAAAGCTCAATTATTGCCACGCAAGCTTAAGACGTCTTTTGTCTACAAAAATAAAAGCCTAAATGCTTATAAATGCATGCATTTATTAACAAATAAACATTACTTCTTTCTCAAGTAATGAGCTTGCGCAGCAAGCATGGAGCATTCGCCACTGATTGCCACTATCAATGAATTTCGTCGCCCGAACAAATGTCGACAAGGTCCACTATCTCCATGTGCTCTGCAAAAATGATCAGTCGTTTTGAAGAAACGGGATCGTCGGAAGTTAAACTTGGTAGAGGTCGCAAACCAATCAGTTCACAAGTGAATGAAGTTTCTACTGCTGTTGTGCAGCAGGCCATGAATAACAGCACTGGTTCTTCCAGAGCACGTGCTGTATCAAGACACATGGATGTGCCTTACACAACTATTTGGAAAAGTCTACGGAAGATTTAGAATTTCTTCCCATTCAAGATAACCCTGACAAAGGAGTTGCTCCCGCAGGACTTTGAAAGTCGACTGGCATTCGCTTTAACATTACCTGCTAGAGTGGAGTTAACAGTTTTGTTTATCATTGGACCATTCTTTCAGGACATTCGCCAGTCTGGTCCTGAGGCCTGCCAATTACTGCCGAGAGGTATCACGATATTATAAACAATTTTGTTGCGCTACGGCAGCGTCTGTGAATGGATTCAGTCATTTTCAAGCGGGATGGGGCCCTTCCACACATTGAACATCGTACAGGAGGTTCTTTGAAAACATTTTCACAAAAGCCAGCGTGATCAGTAGTGCGTTTCCCACTGCATGGCCGCGTCGTTCACCTGATCTGACCCGCTGTGACTTCTGGCTCTGGGTATAAACCATATCTCAAAGACATGGTTTATCGGGATCATCCTGATTACTTGGCAGAGCTGAAATATAGCATAACGAAGCTTGTGTGCAACATTAATCACGACCAGCTGCGTGCTGCCGTTGAACAAACTGTGGAAAGGATGAAGTTTGTGGCATATACCGGGAAGGGCACACATTGAACAATACAGTCCGTGAATGTATAACGGAAGTGAATAAAAATATGTTATTTATGCTTGTGTTGTTTTTTTCCTTACTCACACAGAAAAATTATTACATCTACATTCAGTACACCATACATCATACAGCGCCCATGGTAGGGAATTTTGGAACTATTTTTTTTTTTTCCTTCTCAGATATCGCTTCCGCATGACGCACAATATATTCCTGCAAAGTTTCGCAGCATTTGGGTCAATGGGTGGCACTTTACAATGCCTTAAACAGGGATACTTTAATTTTGATCAACCCGTATCTGTCCTAGAAGAATACGATTTCTTCCGCCACCTTTTCCTTCATTTTATACAACTTAAGCTGAATTTTCCAGAGGAGCTTAAGCAACAATATACGGCACCTGTAGAGGCGCTTATGACGTATGCGACAATCCCCTTAATATCCGCTTTAACGTTTGTCCACCTGGGATTAAATTATCGGGGAAGGGGACGTAAAACCTGAGTAATGATGAATTTCCATTCGTCGAAATTGGTTGAATAATGAAATCTGTAGATGTGTTAAAACCAATTAATTAAAACTAATAATTATTAACTGTATTTAGCATTTTCAATCTGGAATGCTGTGTCTTGTTGCATATCACTGTCAATAAAACAGTAGCACCGATAATATTCAACTAAGAACCCAAGTTACTGTGGTCGAATTTTAGTCCTGACTCTTGAAAAAAAAAAGAGTTGTCACTGTTATTCAGATAATATATTTTCAAGAGTCACTGAACTGATAACGTAGAGCACTATATTTTGTTTATTATGTACCATACCTTCCATTATAAAAGCAAATTCGTTAACTGAAAATAAATTAGTAGTGTACCACAAAAGTTCAATATACAGGTAACCCCCCCCCCCCACCCCCGTATAACACAGCATTCCTACAACACGGTTTGAGAATTGGGGAAATCTTCGTGCAACAAGGGACTTGATGAGAGCTTTTAAGAGCAAGCACCATCTCATTCGATATTTTTCATTCTAGAGTGCACATCGTGTCAGATTTGCGTACAGAATTTTAGAATTTATTAGAATTTTAAATTCATTTTGTTCATGGAGTATTAAACATATTTTAAGACTGTCAATGTTTTCTTCTTTGTACTATTCTTTGTATGTATTATTGAACCCTTGTTTAAACTAGTGTTATATATTTCTTTTTTGTGAATTAATTTGTAGCCCTGAATAATGTCTGCCGGAAGTAAAAAAGTACCTCTTAAAAGACATTTCATCTCGCTAGAATTAAAAATACAGATTTTGGACAGTCTTAAAAAGGGAAAAAAGCATCATATGTTGCAAAAACCTTGGATTTAAATGAAGCAACAATACGGACCATACAGAAAAATGAACAGAAAATTAGAGCTTCCGTTGCTGCAGATTGTTCTATCTCCGCAAATATGACAGTCATCCCAGAGCACCAATACTTGAAAAAATGGAAAAAGCTCTTATTATTTGGATTGATGACTGCTTAAAAAAAAACAAAAAAAAAACAGATCCTACTGGACACCAATGTTATTAAACATAGTTTTAAAAATTTACAACTACCTAACTAATGACTTTGTTGTTAGCAAAGATTGGTTCAGCCGTTTTAGAAAACGCTTTTCATTACAAAACATAAAAATACAAGGGGAAAGAGCATCAGCTGATAATGAAGCTGCCAAAACTTATCCAAAGGAATTGCAAAAAATTATTGAACAGGGTGGATATACAACACTTCAGGTTTTTAATGCCGACGATATGAGCTATTGGTGGAAAAAAATGCCCAAGAGAATATTTATTTCAAAAAATGAAAAAGTTGCACCAGGTTTTAAAGCATCAAAAGACCACGTAACATTACTTACGTGCAAGTAACGCTTCAGGCGATCACATGGTAAAACCCATGCTAGTTTATAAATCCCTTAATCCTCGTGCAATGAAAAACCTAAATAAGGGTGCTTTATCGGTATATTGGACAGCAGATGAGTAGTTACCCAAAGCTTGGGTAACTAGTGATTTATTTAAAAAATGGTTTCTAAACTGTTTTGTACCAAGTGTGGAAAACTACTTAATGCAGAAAAATTTAGATTTTAAAGTTCTACTGATGTTGGATAATGCACTCAGCCATCCGAAAGATTTAAATCACCCAAATGTCAAAATAACTTTCTTACCACCAAATACAAGTTCATTACTTCAACTGTTAGACCAGGGATTTAAAACTAATTACATCAGAAAATCGTTGCAATGGGTTTTGAATAAAGTCGACGAAGAATCTATCGAAGTCATGGCTTTTTACAATTTTGGACTGTATAAATCTCATAACTTCATCCATCAAAGAAATAAAACCGACAACGTTAAATGCCTGCTGGAAAAATATATGACCAGAGTCAGGTCAAAGCGAAAATCTAATCGAGCCAGCAGAAAACAGAATGGATGCAATAATAGAACTTGCTAAGTTTCAAAGAAGAGACTGATGAAGAAAATTTGGTGGAAATGGCTTCTGGGAAAAACCAAATTAATTCAGAGGACGATAGCACAGATGGAAACGATGAAGTTAAACATTTTGCCCTAAAAAGCATAAAGAAAGGCCTAGACTTAGCGAACCAGTTATATTTTCTAAATAAAGATCCTTTCACTGAAAGAAGCACAAAATTTAAGAGAGAACTTCACAAGTGCTTAGCTCCATACAAAGAAATTTATAAAAGATCTCCCAGCTAAAAGCAAACAATCGAAAATAACAGATTTTCTGCAAAAAAGTAGAGCATAGAACTCAAGATGCTGCTGAAGAAAGTCAGAAGATGAGGATATTTTGCCAGAAAGAAAACGCCCTCATTTAATAGTGCTTAGTAGTGATGACGAAGAAAACATTTAATAATATTAATATGTAATACTTTTGATCAATTATTGTTTTAATAAACATACATTTCATGTTAAAAAAGTTTAATTTTCTTGACCAAAAAGCTCTGGAATGACTTTTAATGGGATTATATTGATCAAGTACATATAATAAACAACTATGTTATACCAACTATTTCACCAACTAAGGCTGTTGGCATCTTCAGAGTATATAACTGATGCAAGGCACTAAAAAGTAAAAAAAATGTTACAAACTATAATCAATGGATTCCAATTATATTAAACAAAGAACAGAGTGAGTACAATACATGCATAGAGCGTGCATGATATCACTTGTTGTTATTTAGGAACGTTCTATAGTTGGCACTATAATTCAGTTCTGGCAAGTTGAGGGAACTAATAAGGGTCTTCAAGATCACGGGCAAGATTAGTCCTTGGTTCCTGTTAAGGTTTTGTGTACAGCGGGCAACTGTTGTGGCCTCCTTAAAAATTCAGGACCGGAAGTCCTCCCCCATGTAAGGAATTGTGCTTCTATCCCACTCTATGGTATGGTTCGTTCTTGAGAAATGAAAAGCTAACCCCGATTTTTCTTCTCTGTTATCATTGACGTCACCTATGTGTTCTTTTTGCCTAATTTCAAGGCTCCTTGAAGTTTGACCGATGTAATTCAAGCCGCACGAGCAGGGTATGTTATAAACTCCAGCATATTTTGAGAAAGGATGGCTATCTTTTGGAGATCTTAAGAATTGTCTAATCGTTTCTGTGGGTTTAAAGGCCACTCTTATTTTATGTGGTCTAAGGAGTCTAGCAATCTTATTGAAAACTATCTCTATGTATGGAATGACGATGGTAGAAATATAACGTATATCATCTTGTTGTCTTTGTCGGGGTTCAGAGGAAAGTATCTTGTGGACGAGTCTTCGAGGAAATCCATTCATGGTAAGGTTGGTGGATGTCATGGATAGTTCTTCCTGGAGGTCTTGTTGATCTGTTGTAAGAAGAGAGGCACTGTTCTTCAACATGTGTACAATACAAGTTTCTGAGAAATGTGGTGGCAGGAAGTGAAATGTAAATAACGTCCTGTATTGGTAGGTTTGCGGTAAACTGAGAAGTTGATACCACCATTCGGAAGCTTCTTAATTAAAGTGTCCAGAAATGATAACTGGTTATCTTTTTCAAGTTCTAGAGTGAATTTGATTGTGAAAGTCGAATAGGTCCTTTTTTGTGTGGTTCCAAACTATACAGATATCGTCCACGTATCTCCACCATACTGTGTGGTTTAGGGTCTGTTTGAGATAAGATTTCACTTTCAAAATCCTCCATAAAGAGATCAGAACAAGATAGAGAGAGGGGCTACCCATTGCAAGGCCAGTCAATTGCTGATATATGGTTTTATTCCATAAGAAAAAGTTTGTTGTTAAACAATGGCAGAACAGAGAAGTAATGTCTTGTGGGAGCAAACTTCTTAAAATGTTGATGACTTCCTCCACAGGGATGTTAGTGAATAGAGATGTAACATCCAGGCTGGCGAGTAAATACGTATTGGAGATAGAGATGTTGTTCAGTTTCTCAACGAAATGTTGCGAATTTCGTATATAAGTATCCGAATTATGGATGTGAGGTTTGAGGAGGCCTACCAGGTATTTAGATAACAAATAAGTTGGTGAATTGATTCCATCCACAATCGGGCGTAGTGGTATTTCATTTTTATGTACCTCAGGAGCGCCATATAGTCTTGGTGTTAGTGGATGCATGGATTTCAATCTTCGTTTTAAGTTTATAGACCAGTTCACCATGTGACGTATTAAATCGTTGGTGTCATTGCGATTCTTTAGTGTTGGGTCTGTGACTAGGACACGGTAGGTTGATGTATCCGACAATAAGCTGTTAATCTTATCTTCGTAATCACTGGTGTTTAAAATCACTGTTGAATTTTCCTTATCTGCCTTCAATATGATAATGTCTTTCTTTTTCTTCAAACTATACAATGTTCTTTTTTCCAGAGTAGTGATGTTTTTGTTAAGAGTTCTGGAAGATGAGAGGATGATACTACTTTTTAATCTAATATCATTAGCTACGGATTCCAGTAACGACGAGACTGCCTTTTCTATATTACAAATGATATCCACTTTAGGGACATGATGAGGTGTTATCGCAAAATTAAAGCCTTTTTTAAGTATATTGATCTCTGGTTTTGTTAATACATGATCCGATAAATCAAAAATAACTTTGCCGTCTGGTAGAGAAGGTTCTGACTTAAAACGTTTTGTATAAAGATCGTTAAATTTTTTGATTTAACGATTTGATATGCATGTATTGTACGCGCTCTGTTCTTTGTTTAATATAATTGGAATCGGTTGATTATAGTTTGTAACAATTTTTTACTTTTTAGTGTGCCTTACATCAGTTATGTACCCTGAAGATGCCAACAGCCTTAGTTGGTGAAACTAGTTGGTATAGCATAGTTGTTTATTATATGCACTTGATCAATATAATCCCATTAAAAGTCATTCCAAACATACATTTCTCTTAGTTATAAAAAGAAAATTGTATAGTTTTTTTTTTTTTAACTTTAGGAACCTAACCCTGTTTTTTGTACCACGGCATTTTTTAGGAACCTAACGACCGTGTTATACGGTTTACCTGTATACAGTATTCCAAATCAGGGTTTATTTTCTTTACTTTACTCCCCCCCCCCCCCATCCTGTTTCGACAGAGATCATGTATAATTTAACAATAAAGGGAAAAGAGTTAACGTTCGAAAAATTCCACTCTTTTTTTTTTGTTGGAATTACATTTTTCATCCTGTGTAAAAGGCATATATATATATATATATATATATATATTTTTTTTTTTTTTTAAATGTGAATCCCACTCACGAAAGGTTGTAAATCTATCAATGTGAGGCAGTGTGACGCGCACACACAAGCTTGTCTCGTACAAGGATGCAATTTCGTTTTGTTTTTTATATCCAGCAAACAGATAAAGCGGCTTGAAGAGCAAAACGTTTTTTTTCCCCCACTTTAGTGCAGTGCTTCCCATCACTTTTATGCCACACATTACTAAACGCAATATATTGTAATAATAAAAAATAAAAAAGCGTTTATAAACTTTCATATCTAATAATTAGAGCTGGACAAATACGCTCGCTCTTGGTGAGATTTTGCCAGCAGGCGGGTAGATGCAGACAATAAGAGGATGTTTTTATATAATAAAAAAATAACTAAACAATTTTAACGAGATGCAGAATAATGAGCAATACAAGGGGTCATTCTGGTAACAAAAATAATGTAACAAATTATATTTTCCAAAACATCAATTTTGTTCTTATTTATTGACTTCTAGGAACAATTTTCACTCAAAGATTCTCCAAACAATGATAAAATACCGCTAATCACTTTATGCAACTCCTATTGACTTATTGGATCATATCATTAAAAAACCGGGGGGGAGGGGCTTAAGTAAGTGTAAGTACTTTTTTTTTTCATGACGAGTAGAATTTCGGATAACTTTTCGAGTCCTGAATAATAAGTTTTAACTGGAGAAAGGATAAATGAGAAATTATTAGCATTACTGCTGCAATCAGGACTAATCAAGGAAACAATATCTGTCATACATTGTGCGACAGATATTGTGTTTCCTTGATTAGAAACACAATATCTGTCATACATTAACTTGATTCAATGGCTGCAAACTCCACTTCATTCATTGATGCATTCCATTTGCTAGACAAAACAATTTATGCCTCACTTTCTTATGCACCACACTTTTATAAAAATTTTCAAGAGTAGTTTTTTGTCCCTTTCTTCTTCCTCAGTCCTTGCGAAGATGTTCCAGGTATCTATCTAATATGCTCCTCTTAAATGAGAGGAGAGGCATAATATGATTGAGATATACCATCTCTTCTCCGCCTATTCACCAAGATGTGCAAATTACATTTCCGGAACCTATCAATAACCAATATTCCACAAGCTTTGCTATCCGCCTCTGAACGTTTTCCAAGACTTAATCATCTCCCGAGAGATTCAGGCGACCGAATCTGTGCATAATAGTCCAAATGTAGTCTAGCTAATGTCTGGTATAGTGGAATGGCCATAAACTTTCATTTATTGCAATTTTCAGTTAATTTGTTTAACAGTACTGATATTTTCCCAATACTTCCTGTTGGCATCCTCAAAGTAGAAATAAGGAAGTGATCACTTGGATTCGATATCTCGATATATCGAGATAATTGGTAATAATAAATAAATAAAAAAACCTCTGGGTTTTAATATTTTCCTTCTCTCTCTCTCTCTCTCTCTCTCTCTCTCTCTCTCACGCACAGTTAAATTATTTATTTATATTTATTTTAGCAGCTGTAGAACATTTGAAATGTTGGAAGCTACCCTTTTCTTTCAGCATGGATTCATAATTAGGCTCGTGCCCGTATGATATCAGGATAGTGTGATGTTTACATCACTATTGTGGTGTATAGCTCAAATACCCAACTCATCAAGTAATTCCAGGCAATTTTCAAACTCAAAAATTCTTCTGCTATTTTTACACACACACACACACACACACAGAGAGAGAGAGAGAGAGAGAGAGAGAGAGAGAGAGAGAGAGAGAAAATTTTAATACCGAGTATAAAAATAGTGACTATAATTTATTAATATGTTTTGTTTCAGGATGTGGGACAAATGCCAACCAATAATGGAGTCCATTATAGGCTTTTGCTACGCTTTTGTAACGGTAAGTATCAATAAACAATATTATCCACTAATATGTTGTAATTGATCATCTTAGGGGTTCACTAACTCTAGGTTAAAAGTCTCAGATATTATTAGTTTACTATGAATGAAGGTTTATCATCCGGCAAAGCAGCTGAGAGAACCTGCTCTCCGAACAACAGCTATACTAAATTATAGAGCAAAAACTTACGATTTAAGCGTCTATTCGTAGTTTTTTGTTTTCGTCTTCGAATCGCGTGCGAACTCGATATACACCAAATCAACTTTATTTGTTGGTAATAACAACAAATCAGAGACAATACATTTCCATGTGAGGTCTAATACTCGAAGCATTTTTAGTTCAAAACTAGCCCCTATTACATATTTTCTCTTTTTCTCGTAGTGGGCGGTAAGGCTTGTCAACGCTGCGAACGCTGTAGTACAGCTTGCATGGCTGTTAATCTGTCCATAGGTCTACAGTTCACGTGCGTGTTGACACACAGACAGAGAGAGTGAAGAGAATGCCGGACTTTGAAGAATTCTACGAAGGGAGTGCAGTTACCAGTTTGTTGACCCTAATGTTTTCACGGACCGATTTTTTCTCCCTGTTTCTTAACTTGCTATTTTTTTCTTTTTTGGCAAGCGGATAAAAATTAAATATTTAAAAAATGAGCCCCCCCCCCCAAAAAAAAACATCGTTCCTTTTCAGAAATACATAATACAATTTAAATATTCACTGTTAGATTCGAAATATAAAGAATTAAATCCCGAACTACAACAGATATGATCGAATTACAATCGTTCTGCTTGAACTCATAATTTCATCATGAAACTGAACTTTTCTTTGCGTAGAAACAGCCGATCTTAAATCTATCTATTTATTCATCCATCTTTTTGTTCTAACGGATTGTACACTTCTTTTTACAGTCCTAAACATATTTCTGATATTTTTTATAGACGGGCTTCCTCAAATCCTCAACACACTTGCAGTCTTTTCTTTATCAATTGTAAACCACTCCTCGTTTCAACTCCTTTTCTTCTTCTTCTTTTTTTTTTTTTTTTTTTTTTTTTTTTTTTTTTTTTTACGGGTACCCAATTTACAAAATAATATAATAAGTAGAATGAAAAACACGAAGACTCAGAAAATGTTTCGAAATTACAATCAAAGAAAATGCGCCTTCATTTTTGTGATTACGTTTGGTGTTTTCTGGGATCAAAAGTTAATATTGATACACGAAGAACGAAGATTTGAAGATTTAGAACATGTGTTTATTACGGCAGATAATTTCACAGATTCTTGCCCGAGAATTTGCGTTTTTTTTTTTTTTTTTAAATTCTTATGCTTTTCAATATCATCAGAACAGCATGATTCGGTAATAGAAATATCAATACGTACATCTGTGAGCCAATTTTATGTGCCTAGTTTAGGCACGCAGAATATTTATCCACATTATATGATGTTGCATCCTGGCATCGTGATTCTGTGAATATTCATAATGATCAAATTAAAATTAACATTAGATTTATCAATAAAGTTTACTCGTCCATATGTTAACATACTGAAGTGATGAACATTTAAAAATTTTAAATGCTATTTAAATCCGTAAATAATAACGTTTGGTGTTTTCTGGGATCAAAAGTTAATATTGATACACGAAGAACGAAGATTTGAAGATTTAGAACATGTGTTTATTACGGCAGATAATTTCACAGATTCTTGCCCGAGAATTTGCGTTTTTTTTTTTTTTTTTAAATTCTTATGCTTTTCAATATCATCAGAACAGCATGATTCGGTAATAGAAATATCAATACGTACATCTGTGAGCCAATTTTATGTGCCTAGTTTAGGCACGCAGAATATTTATCCACATTATATGATGTTGCATCCTGGCATCGTGATTCTGTGAATATTCATAATGATCAAATTAAAATTAACATTAGATTTATCAATAAAGTTTACTCGTCCATATGTTAACATACTGAAGTGATGAACATTTAAAAATTTTAAATGCTATTTAAATCCGTAAATAATAATAATAAAATACTATCTATATTGGCAAAATCTCAATATGCGTTTTATATATCTTTACAGATGTAAGACAGGAAGTTGACTTGTATATTCGGATTGTTGATGCAGAGACTAAGGAGGTAAGTTACAACTACTATGTACTACAATGACACACTTGATAATTATTTTTCCCAAAATGCCCATTTCCCCTCTTTACGTGCCACGCTATGTTTCTGATTAAGCTCGATACTGATTTATTAAACATCAATAAAGAAATTTACATAATTTTGTAAAATCCAGTTCTCTCTCCATAATTACTAGGCGAAAAGCCCTATTTCTTTTCCATCGCACAGTTTTCAAAATCTAATGAGTGCCGACTCTTGCTCGTTCCTTTGATTAAAAAAAAATATCGCATTACTAATTGTGAAATATACTGTTATCAGTGTGAATTGGAATAAAATAGAATGCGGATGAGATTATAGTGATAGATGGTAGGAACGAAATGAGAGGTGTGAATTTGAGGAATGTCAGTGATTGTGCTGTAGAAGAGTGCGAGAAGGAAGACAGTGAGTATGTTGGAGAGTTGAAAGACAACAGTGATGATGATACCAACAGAGAGAATATGTAGGAAGATAGGTCTAGAATATGTGGATGTATAAGTGCATGTAATGACAGCAGAAAGAGATGTATGTAAGTGACGGGTCGCATGTGAATCGGAAGGAATGGAGTCAAGTTGGAGAGTGATCATCTGATATGAAGTGAGTATTTGAAGACCGAAAGCTTATTGGTAAGAGGTGATAAAGAGAAGATGACGTGACAAGAATATAAAGGATAGAAGAGGAAAAACAGGGTTGAAACTACTACTTAAGATAGCAGAAGAGTTGTACCCGCTCAAGGTTGAGAACTAAGAGAGAAATGACACTGACAGTTTTCAAGGTGTAGGATTGGGAGGTGGGGGAGATGGGTAGAACAGGATATGAGTGGAAAATGTTTAGGCAAAGTGGCTTAGCAATCATGAAGCAGGTATTTTTATTTTTAGAATTCTTGGGAAACAATCACTTTAAGCAGCACAGAGAGAAAACAGATCAACACTGCAATGGCGTTAGCTAATAAATATTTGATAACATAGTATTCCTAGAACGAGACAATAAATAAATTTCGAGTGAAATGGATGATTGTAGCAAAGACAGATAGAGGAAAGTGGAGAACAGTTGCATAACGAGTACAAGGTTCAAGCTAGGAAAGTAACCAATACAGTGAGAAAAAAAAAGGGGGGGGGGACAGCATAGAATTCAAAGGAGTTTTGTCATCATGTGGTCAGTCAGAGAAGAAATGACTGGAAGAATGATCTTACTGGATGGAGAAGATGCGGTGACATTACAGGGCTTTTCGATTATCACTTCATCAGGGCATTCAATGAGAAAGAACACATTTAATTCAATTCCTAGAGGGAGGAAAAGGGTTGAAGGACTGCAAGTGCATGAAATTGATGTATCAGAATAACGAGTACAGTGCTCAGGATATCAAGAAGGGGGACGATATTTCCTCTTGTTTTATGAGAAAATGCCAGGGTACTGACTGTGTCAATGACTGTTTACTTGAAAGTCTTACAACTGAAAGAGTTCCTTGACAAACTGCATTTTTTACGTGGTGGTTAAGATTTTGCAAATGTTAAATGCTAACTCATGCATTACTGAGTAGATGAAGGGTGAGATTAATTTTGGAGAAAAAGACGGCAATTTGTTTTATATGACCTGCCTTTAAATCACTGATAGAGATTCGAACGGATATTATTATTATTACATCACACCTCCAGGGAGTCCAAAGACTCATCGAGGGAGAGCATCTACTCTACAACTAATCGTCTCACTACTCCACCAACTTTCATCATCTATCACCACTAGTACTTTCACAGACAACCACAAACATCCATGCCCACAGCGGGATTCGAACCCGCAGCCTTTTGGCTGGAGAGCGGATACGCTAACCACTCGACCAGCCAGCCGGCCTGGTTGGTCGAGTGGTAGAATATAATTCAGCACTAGTTGGATGAAATTTAACGATTTTTTTTTATGTGAATCCCCTACCTACGAACGGTTATAAACCTATATTAAATTAGTATTAGTGCCGTAGGTGAGCCTATGATTAGACAAACTTCTCAACTGATAAAGTACTGAACTTCTTCAGGACCCCAAAATGACAAACATTCATACCAAAAGATTTCTAACGCCCAGCCTCTTGGACGGAAAGCGGTACGGTAAGTTGGTAAACCAGGAATTATTTCAATTAAAATTTATCGAGTCATTTTAAATTTTGGTTTAGATAGGACCATTTGCGGCGGCAAAATTAGGCGAAACAGAACTTAGATTTGTATACAAAACATAGGGCAGCAATTGAAGAAACGAAGTAGACAATGGAATTGTACACCACTCATTAATAAACAACTGTATGGTAGAGATAATTTTGTTTTTATTTAATTTGATTAATATTCTCCAATTAAAACAAAAATTTAACTAAAAGACATCTTCTCTAGAGTACCCTCAATACCAAATTGTACTGAATTATATCCTGTCAGAGCCGAGCTATTGCAATATATATATACTGTATTTTTCGATACCTTTTTCCCTGCAAATGGTCTGATGAAATGAAAATTTGATTGGCTAAGCAAATTTTTCTTTAAAGAATTCAAATATCAAATTTGGGTAGAGGTAAAAACTTGCTTACGAACCGGCAACGACTCTGGTATTGCGAAACGCACCAGGAATTGGCCCTTTATATATTGACAATATTTATATATTGTCAATATATAAAGCTGATGTTACAAATTTTTGATTCTGTCTGCGATCATCTCCTGTTTTACGCTGCACAAAGATTTGACGTTATCATATAACATTTGACGTTGCCCAGATAATTTACTTCCACTTATATAGCGAAATTTTATTTTCTTATAATACACATATTTCATACTTGCAGCTAAAGTTGTGACTTGCTCCTAGAATATCGTTTCAGTACCCCCCCCCCCCGCAGCAAATGCTGAAAGATGTATTTGTTTCCAGTTTCTTCCCTCTGCTAGAAAAAAAAATAGAAAATCAGTTTTATTTCCATGTAATGAACGCCAGTAGTATCGGAAATAGAATTTATATATATTGCTCAGATGAAGTTATAAATCTTACTGAAGAGAAATGAAAAATTTAAAAATTTCCATAGGAAAGAGCAAACAAGTGATATGCAATTTCATTCATATTCATGACTGATACGACAGTAAGGAAAATAGTACCTGAACTGTGGCCGTAGGTAGGGGCATTTAAGTGAACAACTGATGCAAAATTGATGAAAAGTTGATGCAAATACTGTCGTGGAACGATTCTGTACTGATGAATATCTTTTTTTTAAGGGAGAGTAATACATCCTTAAAAATAGACCAATACTGAATCATATGACAAATGATTTTAAATTCTTCATTTATGTGACACAGCAAATCGACTAATGAAAGCATGACTTAAAAGCAATCTTAATGGGGGAGGGGAAATAACATGGAGCCAATTATTTTTCTATAAAAGAGAATAATCTAGATTGTTTGAAAAGCTATCTTATGGTTGGAAAGATGTCGGAGGGACACTCAATGAATGAGATACAAAACAGCAGGAAGGTGAATTCTGAATAACTGAATTCGTCGTGGATCATTCTCCTTCTCCCTCCCTAAGGAAAATACTGTCCACTTAAAAAAAAAAAAAAAAAAAAAGAAAAGAAAAAACTCTAAACTTGTATGACTGAAAGATGTTAACTCTGTTCTGTATCGATTAGTACGACCTATTTGTGGCCGCAAGTGTTTCTACCATTCTTAATGCGTATGAAAAGCAAGTGTTTCCAGCATCTCTGACTCCGCGCTGACGGTTCCGTGATGCCTCTGCTGACAGTTTTAAAGCGGCCATAGATAATGTAGTGCTTGGGGTGACAACCCTGTCGCTGTGAGACTGCTGGGAACTACACGTCCTTCCATAAATCTTCTGTCTTTTGATTCTACTTCGTAACGAAATCAGGGCACAGTGGCGTTACCTAGGTAACGCAGTATCGCTAATCCCTGCAAAATTAACGGCGTGCTAGCTGAAGATCAAACGTCAGCACTGACAATGGAAGGAAGGGGCGACAGAAATGAGCACGTGTCATAAATTGTCAATATTTTCTCATTTTACTTTTCATTCTGTTCTCGAAAATAAAAGTTTACTTATTTGATTGTCAGATTGCGCTGGTCCCTGAGATTATAACTTTCTTTTATTTTGCATAATGGTTATCAAAGGATCAAAGAGAAATTTCATAAGACAAAAATAACAGTTTTTCTTTTAAATAGGTTGTGCGATACGAAGGGCAAGACAAGAATCCTGAAATGAGGAGAGTACTCTTAACGCACGAAGTCATGTGTAGGTAAGTACAGTTTATATTACTATAACTTTTACCTAAGACTGAAATCAGGAAACTTTATATAGATCTTGAGATCCTGTTGTTTAGTAATGACACCTTGCTTCGAACGAGAAAAATAATTAATGAAATACTTAATTCAGGAATACTCACGCCTGCTTAAAATGTCTATGATACACGAGACTGCAAACTTAATTATGCTGGCAGTGTTAATCCCTGTGGTAGATGGAACTGTTTCTAGTTCTTGAAAACAATAAGTACCAAAAGTAAAACTGCTGCCTTCAAGCCCAGCCATCCATCAGCAGCTCCCTCAATAGGATCCAAATTTATGAACTGAAAAACAGTATCCATCGCCTTAAGAATTTTGCGTTAAGAGGTTTCGTACGAATGCTATAGGCCAGCATTTCTCAAAGTGCTTCGCAGATATCTTGGGGGTTGCCGAGACCCTTTTAGGGGATCCGAGAGGTAAAAACTATTTTTATAGTAATACTATGACGTTATTTGCCTTTTTCATTCTCATTCTCTCGCGAGTGCACAGTGGAGTTTTCTTCATATACTTCAACCAAAACAACATATCACAGCAAATTGAATGCAGAAAGAGAGAAACCCAGCTGTCTTCTATTAAGCCGGACGGACATCAAAGAGATTTGCAAATATGTAAAACAATGCCACTCTTTTATTTATTTATTTTGGAAAATACAGTTATTTTTCATTAAAATATTATGTTAATATGTAATGGGTTTATTATTGTTATTTTTAAATGAATTAATAAATAAATATCTTAACTTCTCAGAAAGAAAACTTCCAAAATTTCTCAGTTTCAATTTCTAATTGCGGTAAATATCGATAGATCTCTTTGGGGCCCTCAAATTTTAAGAGTATACAGGGGTTATGAGACCAAAACTACTTGAGAACTGCTGACTATAGAACTTAACAGATTGAGCAGCATATTTTCACTCAATTTTTAGGCTTACTTTATTTACTAAAGCTAGTAAATAATAAAACTAATACACATATAAAAAAGGTTCCATTAGCGACCACGACTACGATTATTATCACAAACTACCGAATCCGTGTTTTTCAGTGAAAAATTTGAGAACGGTGAAATTAATAACGGGGTATCAGAAACAATTTAACGTAAATAAAATATCGAATAAATTACGAATTAACATCACACAGAAAAATTTAGAAAAGTTTCAAAGCTAGCATGGGAGTATAAGGAATGAGGTGGGTCTGTAACTACTCTACGAACAGAAGAAAATAAACGTATATATCTGGACATATATTTGAACAAATTCGGTACACGTGAGATAAAGATAATCAACTAATGGTGAATCAAAGCCACAATGAAGAACTAGGAAGTGGTACTCCATATCCCCCCCACACACACACAAACACACACCGACAGTTACACACACACACACACACACACACAAAAAAAAAAAAAGTTTTAAACCTAGGGGAAAAAAACAACAACATTCAGCTAAGATTTAGATAATCTTAAGGACCTATTCTAGAGATCAAATATGTATTTTGCAGGCGACTTCAAGCCTCCAAAAACAGGAATGGCGAGCTCACACCAACCGAAGAAAATCATCTTCCGCCTAAAGATATTTTACAGTTAAAAATCATTGACCTTATTATAATTTTGCTATAATTTATATATTAAAAAATAAAGACGTCTTCTTTCGTATATATTTCTTAATGATACTTTTGAAATGCATAGTTCTGAATGGTTAAGTGTAAAAACTACACAAGGCATGCTGGGTTATTGGTAGTATACGATTTCGGTACATTTCTCTTCGAAAGAAAACTATTGGTTCCCAAAAGATTACGATACCATAGTTCTCTGTCTTCTCCTCAAGACCTGTGTTTCACTGCTTCTTATATCTGTTGAAACTGAATTCTCAAGCTACAAAAGAATGTTTTGGAAGAAAATCTAATAATTTTTAAGTTTTATATACTTATTAAGCATCTTTTCATTTACTTTAACAGTCGTTGCTGTGACAAGAAGAGCTGTGGGAATAAAAATGAGACACCGTCCGATCCTACAATCCATGATAGGTAAGTTGAAATGTATATATCGTATTCGTTTCATTAGTTTATGGAATTCAGTAGTAACTTTGATTTGGCCTGACTAGCAGTTCTCAATCGCCGTGTTGCGAGAAGACACTCAGTGCGAGAGAGCTGGTAGCGATATATTAAGGGGAAGTTCATGGGGGAAACAGAACGCAGTTCTTGACGGGAAAATACTTTCGGCTAACTTGGAGGACAACAAAGAAGCCTTATTCAGAAAAACCTTGCTTTCAATTGCCCCTATGATCGAATAGTATCATCACCAGATTTTCAGCCAATTTCATATATATAACAGTGGCGGTGGTTATAAAGTAATGGTATGGTGAATATTTTACTGGAAAATGCTACTTAGTCTTCTGCAACACCGAACTTACTTAGTCCTCATATCATTCAACACCCAACCACACATCTTACATAAATGGCGTGCCCTGTAGCTTAGTTGTAAGGACAACGTGGCATTGACCTTTCATCTGAAACGATCTGGATGCAAAGCTCGTCTGAAGCAAGGATGCGGAATTTGCATCCGCAAATTCAGGAAAATTATCTTTTTCCTAAGCAGTAACCAATTAATAATAAATTTACATATTAAAAAATGGCTTTGTTAAAATTATTTCACCCTCACCACGAACAAACACCAATAATAAATGTTTCGTATCTCACAGAAATAACGCGCGCAAGCATACGATACACTGCCCAAACGAGAAGTGTCGGAATCACTTGTAACGTGCAATGAGAAGCGCAGACGAATATCGGAGAGTCTAGTTGCAATTGGCTGAATGTGATAATTCCGACACTGCGTTAGATCTAGTGCATTTGTTTCGTAATCTAAAGCGTTAATCGAACAATTCTAATTATTAACTATTCAATCAATGTCAAAACATAAGCTGTAACCTTTAACATGTGGTATTGCATTTATATAATGTTGTAAGTATTGTTATTATTTATAAACACAAACAAAATTTAATTTTTTCCTTGGGGGTGCTGCAGTGTCGCGGTGCTTATGTACAAGCCGCCACTGTAATAGATAAAAATGCATTTAATGTAGACTGCAATACCCGTGGCCTACCAATAAGCCCTGGGCTCCATGAAACCATATACTTGGCCTTACAGTTTAAGGGACAGATAGTATCATTTTGAGGTAGGATTTACTTGTCAGACTTCTAAGTTTTTATCAATTGGAGCGTGGGCATTCAGATGAGCAGGATCCAGGACTTAGGCCACGCCTCTGGGAGAAAAAACCCTTGCCTCAAGACCTGGCTCGCATAAAGTAACACGAGGTAAGCGGTAGTAATATGTTCCTTAAGTTTGGTAAACGTAAATAAATTTTATGTTCGTGCATATAATTTCGACTGCCCTTGACAGTTTCATGGAGACTCATTGGGGAGATCAGTTTTGACCTTCCCAATAGGGGGAAAGGAAAAAGGAACAGGATATAAAAAGTGAATTAAGAACGTGTGTGTGTGTAAAGTATATTTCATTCTACATTTTTATATCAAGCAGAGTTTCATTTTTTTTTTTTTTTTCAGGAGATTCTTGAAATTCTTCCTGAAGTGCAATCAGAACTGCCTTAAGAATGCCGGAAATCCGAAAGATATGAGGAGATTCCTGGTAAGACTTAAAGAATATCAAAAAAAGAAATAAATAATGGATTTTTTTAAAATTTTATTTTAATGGATTTTTCGGACATATGAAGCTCATTCATTAAAGATGAGGAGATTCAAAGTTTGGAAATCATATGATTAAAAGTGTTGTACAAATGTCGCCACAATAAATTTGTTTCCATTCCTAAAATTGTTATGCATGTTGGCATTGAGCAAAAGAATAAATAACACGAAATGTGTATAAGCTTCTTTATACACTAAAGAGCTGTTATGCTTCTTTAATTTTAAAACATCCAAACTTTGAAAATTAATATAAACCTGTGTCCCTTCCTGAGGTCGAATCATTAACTCGGACCTGAGGAAGATTCCGTCCCATGATCATATTTTGAATAAACACTTTAGAAAGGAAGAATCAGGACGAATCCCCCCTCCCCCGCGCGTCCCAAATGGTGTACTCTTTGCAGAGAGAGCCTCGATTTTTCTTCTACGGCACTGATTATAACTGTTACCTGTCGCTTACTACAATATGAAATTCCAAAATCAAATGTAGAATAAGATAATATCAACATAATGTTGATTAATCAAAATTATTTTTTTTTCCATTTCTCTCTCTCTCTCTACACTAAATTTCGTTTGTGACAAATGCGAGGTAATTTTTACATTAGAATAATTTCCCACTTTTATTACTCTGGTAAAGATGAGTGCTCAATGTTCGAATACAATTAAGGGATATTCGTTTGAATTGGGGGGAGGGGCAGTACATTAGTATGTCATCGCAGAATATTTAAATAATGCAAAATCACTATGGTTGGGAGGATTTAAGTTAGGATGCTATAATCTTGTGTATTCAATTCATTAAAAGTTATAATATTAATGTTCCGTCCATGAATAATTCTTGTTTAATCATGTATGACATTTGATGAAATGAAAATATAAACAGCACAAGGAATGAATTAAGCAATAGTCAAAATACTTCCAAAATTTCGTTTTAGTCACAGAGACATCTGCATGGAGTTTTAGGCATCTTAAGTTACAACTCAGGCTTCCTACCAGCGCCCATAAAGCCCTCTTCACAGCTAGAACCCTAGTCTACTAAGTATAATTTTATTTTGTGTCGGTTGTGTGTGTGTGTGTGTGTGTTTACAAATTAATTTTTGTAAATATGCACTTTTGTAATTTGGTGCCTGGAGAAAATTTCCCACATGTTCCTCCTAGAGTCTACATAGTTTATGCTCTCTGTTGAAGAGAAAGAATAAACGAAACACCATTTATCTTTATTTGCCTATATACCATATTGTATATCTACAGCAAGTCATTATGCAAGTGCTGGGTGAGCAGAATGCAGTGCCTGAATATGTTGTGAATGCTAAGAGTGCGAATGAGCTTCGAAATAATAGATATGTTGCAGGTAAGAGAGATTTTCCGTAAATCTGTGAACTTTTGTAATATATGTATACATCTTTCACACTGAAATGTAATATATGTATATTTCTTATATAATGCACGTAATTGTTAATGATATAAACCTCTCTCCCTTGACGAGTCTTTGACTCCAGGAGAATTAATGTAATAATAATAATAATAATAATAATAATATAATTTCAACATATCGATTTTATCACTTGAGAAACTGACTAAATAACGCATTCCAAATAGGTGGCAATTTCTACAACATCAAATACCAGTGGACCAGTATTAGCTTATTCAAATAAGATGTTTGTGCACAATAACTCTAAGCATGGTAGAAAGTCCAAACCAGAACCAAGTAAAGGTAGGAGGAAAAAATATATTCTTGTAAAAAGACATTGTACAGTTAAACATATATCTTGACAATTTTGCTGTACTTTTTCGTTATCATGTTTTAAATATTAGTCTGAAATACCTAGCAGATTAAATGTTTTAATTTCATATTTCTAACATAAGCAGTTCAAGTTGCACTTTCATGCTTGGTAAGATGAAAAAATAAAAGTGTAAGCATTAATAACTCACTTCACCTGTTACATGGGAAGAAACTTAACTGACAGTGTACAAATCGTTTTTATTAGTAAGCATACACAAACGAAACTTTTTGAACCTATATTGCCTTAGTATTCTGAGCAAAGGAGAAAATTTTATTAATACTGAAAAGGTGTCATTTTTATAATATGCAATGTACTAAAACGCTATAATAGAGGAAGGAAGGTTAGTACAAACTCCCAAATTCCATTTGGGAATTTGTACAAAACAGTTACATTTGCGGTGAGAAATTTTCTACATTTCATACAGCATTTCATATAATTCAAGGAGGAAAATACCAGTGCCTGTATTTTAAACAATAATTATTTAAAAAATCAACGTCCAGTTTCCCGCCTGATAAAAAAAAATGTAAAAAAAAAAAACTGTTAAGAACTTTGAATGAGAAAGAAAGGGGAATTCAATACAAAATTTGAAGAGCATCATTTAAGGAAATGGAGACAGGTATTTTTGAAGTTTATTCATATACCATGCAGGTTTTGTTAAATGAGAAAGAGGAATGTGGCAAACTGAAACGCATTCATTTTTGCTACATTCCACTCTATTACAATTCATTTGAGATTTCAACATCAGTTATTAAGTTTGAGAATAAACCAGTCAAATGTAGTGATCAGCTAGCAATATTGGAGAGTCAATTTAGGTCTTTGTACTCGACTTGATCACATACCCTGAATATTAAATATTTTATTTATAAGGTAGAAATCCCTACTACAATGAATTCTGTTGCTGTCAATTTAAAAGGTTGAAGGTGGGGAAGAAACTGACCAACTGCCCACAGTTAGATTAACTCCACTGCTTTGGGGGAAAAAAAGTGTAACATGAAGTAACTAGCTTATCAGGTCGTTACTTTCAGATATGTTTTGATGTTTCTATTACATCGGTTTTTTGCAGATCTTATGTGCAAGATATTCCAGAACAGCAGTGGCTGGATGGAAATTCTGTATTGAAATCTGTATAAATGTTAGCTAAGCCACCTCCATTTTTGTTACAATCGTACCATTTACACACAGGAAAAAATTATATATTATTATTTTATTATTATTATACAGGCATCACATGGATGATAGTCTACTGACTCATCGCGGGAGACCCCAACTATCCACACAATATCATTATACCTCTTCTTGAACTCACTGAAAGATGAAGCACTCATAACTGATTCAGGCAACGCCTTCCATTCATTCACCACTCTCCAAGCAAAAATTCTAGTCCTCACACCCATGTTAACAACACTCTTACTTAATTTCCAGGTATGACCTCTTGTTCTTCCACCACTATCCCACTGCTAAAATATATCTCCTGCATCAATCTTATAAAAACCTTTTAGTAACTTAAATGATTCTATCATATTCCCTCTTCTCTACCTATCAACCAACTTCTGTAACCCAAAACTTTCAATCTATCAATGTAGGGAGCATTCCTTACACCACTCACCAACTTCTGAATCTTTTCTACCATTCCTCATCACCAAGGAATCCAGGTGACCAGACCTGAGTACCGATGTGGATGTGTCAACGCTTTCTAAAGAGGAATAAATAACATCTTTATCTCTGTACGTTAGTGTGTTCTTCAATAACCAAGTAATCCTATGAGCTATCTTGGACCTCTGAACCTCAACTCTGCATTCACCAACGCCCCCGCGTTTCTAACCTCATCAATCTGGTGGTGCACAGCTTGTAAGCTTTTAATACCAAAATAATAACTTGACGCTTTTCCACATCGAACTGACATCCATTATCTTTTGCCCATACTGCCAGCTTATTTAAATCATTCTGCAAGCTCTACATCAGCTTGATTAATAATTCCGCTACCCAACTTTGAATTATCAGCAAACAACTGAATATCTACCTTCAAGTTATTTATATATATATATATATACGGAGGTAGAGGTTTTTCGTCCCCGAGAACAGGCAAACCAGCCCCGTGAACACACACACACCTTGCTGCATGCCCTCAGGGGATGCAGCAAGATGTGACGAACCGGCTGCATTAATTAGCTGCGAGCCCTCTTGGTGGGGGGGGGGGGGACTCGACCAGTCCTAAGATGGATGGATGGATGAGGGGATATGATGAGATGATGATATACGTTTATTAATCGAAGAAATTAAAGAGTGGAAGCCGAGAGATACTAAAATAGAAGAAAACTATTATTTCAACGCACAACTAGTTTCGTCTTTATCGGGTGCATAACATGAAAAGAGAAATACAAAAAAATATACACACAAGAGAACAACAGCTATAAATTAAGTTGCAAACGTATTAGTGTGATTCGAAAGCATTCTGAATGCCATAGTATTGTTGGCCACATTCACGCGGTGGGCATGATCTCGTATATGCCAGAGTTAGATGGCTGAAGATTGACAATCAGATAGGTTAAGCTAAGGTTAGTATTACGATGGAGCCAGATTGAGAAGGCAGTTTCTATTGATTCCACAATTCTTCTCTCAAGCTCATTATGACATCTAAAATGTTTTCTGATTTGTTCCAGATCACTGGATGAATGATAGAATCATCGTTAGGGTGAGCAGAATTAAGAACGTGACTAGATAGTGCTCTGGCTCTAGTTCTGCCATATCTGATGTTTTTCACATAAAACTGAATGGATTTCTTCACACTGCAGTTATACCAAAGATTCTTCGATACTTTAGGCAATCATGTTTCGGTTTAATTGTACCAAGTAAGGAAAGAGTTTGGATAGAGTAAAAAAAAAAAGTCCGGATTTTATTGTTTTTTATATATAAAACAATACTACTACCCTGAATGTAATAATATCTAGAATTTAGGTGAAATTATGTTTACGTTTATCACTGGAATTTATGTTTGTTTTGGTTTCAATCAGATTAATTATTGGCAGAATATTTGAACAATTGATATAATTTTGCACTGGATGGCATTTAATGAAATTTGGTTTTAACTGCATAATTTGTAGTGGCAAAATTAGGCAGAACAAAATGATGTGTATACACAAGTCAAAAATGGACGATGCTTCATAAACCTTTGCTTTAACTTATGATAAATTCATTTTTGTATATTATAAATCATAAATTTGGAATGAATATCAACAACTGAAATACCACTCAGGATAATTTCAAACTACATTGTATGCAACTTATATCAACTACTGAGCAGAACCTCTCTACTTCCCTGGAAGCAAGCTACCATCAGCGGGAGCCAGATCATTACATTAACCTTGGTATCCCAGAAGGGATACCAAGGTTAATGTAATAAAAAACTCATCTATTTCCCATATATAAATAGTGAAAAGGTGTAACATCTTATTATCAAAATACTGTACTCTGAATCAGAGATAGATATTGAAAGTTTTTTACCTCTATATACAAGTAGCTCAGTCGTGAAGCATCTAAATTGTCTACAGTACAATCATAGGAATAACGAGCGAGTATTACAATACAATAATGTAATGAAACACACAATTTTATGAATATCTACAGGTATTTTCTTACTTGTTCGAAAATAGCCTGGTTATAAACAACTTTGCAAGTCACAGGATAAATGTCAATAAAAGGAAAGTGTATATATAATAATTTCATAAACTCGAATTAATTTTAATTCACAAATTTTAAGCTGGTAGTCCCTTCAGTATTTGATTTAGGATTTATTGCGTGATTTTTGATGATAGTTACCGAATAACCTGGGCTCGACCCCACCAAAGCAAAATAAATAAATAAAATAATAATAAATAAATAAAATAATCAAATTAAAAAGCAAGTTGGGCTCCTCTTATATGCATACAGCTATAAAGAGCTTTTAAAGGCCAATGAGCAGAACTAGATGGTTATTACTGACATCAGAATTAGAGATGGAGACAGGATTGCAGATCAGT